>NC_134831.1:96260571-96560571 GCF_004210375.1 Tachypleus tridentatus | reverse complement strand
TCACGAGCTGCCATTGCAATGGCTTCCTTACTTTTTTTAATTTCCCCCCTTTTTGGTATTACTGCCTTTGGTAATTATTTTTAAACTGTTGAGGTCAACGTTATGGTCTTCCTTCATAGCCTGTAATACAATGGCTGAAATATCTACATAAGCAACTCCGATGTCTCTTCGACATTCTTTCATCTTAATGTTAAAAGGAAGTTTTGGTTTTTCGATTTATTCTTTTTTACTTTCGCTTGATATGTTGTAGACAACTTTGTTCTTTTTTTTGTTTGCGTGGAAGTCAAATGTTGCGACTTAATCCTAGTTAAGATAATGCGTAGGTTAGTAGGGTATTACCATTCAATTTCTTTTCCTGATTAAACAGTTTTTGACGACTATTTTTAACCAATTATTTGTGATAGTTATCATTAATCAAAGCTTGTTTACAAGTTCAGTTGCTGCATATTCCATCATAAAATAAATAATAATGAATAACATTCAAAGTTGTTTAAGAGTCTCTTTATTTATCCATTTAACGTTACGTTAACAAATCATAATAATACGGCTTGCTATATTGATGGGCCTTCTAACATTAATTTACTTTAGCTTATGAATTAACGACACTTTACTGTGTTTATTTTTAATTTCGCGCAAACCTACACGAGAGTATTTGTGCTAGCGGTCCCTAATTTAGCAAGTAGTCATCACCAGTCATCGCCATCTCTTGGGCTGCCCTTTTAACAACGAATAGTGGGAGTGATCGTTACATTATAACGCCCCCACGGCTAAAAGGGGCGAGCATGTTTGGAGCGATCGGGATTCGAATCCTGACCCTCGGATTAGGACTCGAACGCCTTAACCCACTTGGCCATATCTCTTTAAGAAAAAAAAAGTTATGTTCGTGTGTGGATGTGTGTATATAATCAACTAATATTTTGAAAATTCCTTTGGAATAAAAGCTTTGGAAAACAAGAAATATTTTTAACAACTAATTTGTTCTCACAAAAAATTACCGCAATTGTGTGAGCAATGATATTGTGATAATATATATATAAATTTTCAGTCAAGTACATCTTGTTTGTTACTTATAGTGAATCTTTTGTGAAGTTCAAAGCTCACTCTACTTGACACACTCAGATATGGATGTTTTTAAATATTTTTATTTTCCAACAATATTTATCGTTTCTGCCTTGACACTCTCAACTCGTCTTCAATAATCAAGACAATTTATGTCTAAATTTTAAATCCATTAAAAATTACGAAAATCACACTCAAATATTTGTACCGGAGAGGAAAAAAATTGGAAACCATTGTTTAATTAAGTATTCCTTCTGATATTCTACTAACACATCAATTAAATGAAACTAGAGATCAGGTACAAAATGGACTGATGTCCTGGAATCATCTCCCAAACATTTAACCATGACGTACACAACGTCGGCTCTAGAAGAAAAATATAAATAGGGGGTGCAACAGTTCTTCACGTTTTAAACCCTGAATTAATCAACGATTGTAAGTCTATCATCGTTACTCAAACATGCACATTATTAATAAGTTCCACAAGAGCAATGATAATAATTGAAAAGCTACAAACGAAATCTCTTCTGTTAAAACTCACATCAGAACAAAAAAAAATAATAATAATGACGGAAAACCTTGATAAACAAAATTGTTTCGTCACTTTAACTAGTCTAATTCAAGCTTTGCGGTACAGAATTTATACGTCATTTTTTGTTGTTTTTTTGCCGTGCATTATATAACCAGCAATGTAAAATAGTATTATACAAAAACATCATCATCGAACTAAACTACCAAATATTCACTGTAAGTACGAGTAACATTAAAAACAACACTGTGTTACCTTCTACTAATAAAACTGTAAATAGCTGATATGTTAATATACCTCCTTATTCTCTGTGTCTCTGGGGCACATTAAGATTTATTTAAATGACAGAAGTAAACAGTAGTTTCAGCGTCTGCGACCTCACATACAGTCGCTTTTATCGAAAAATAACTTGCTAGTACGTCCATGGCTTCTCTCACACAGGCATAGATTTACATTTGAACAAACGCCACGTTCTTCCTTCACAAGCATGCGTACGTACATGCACTCCGTTCCTTTTCATCAAATACAAATTAAAATAACTGATCACTAACTGATAATACATAAGATGACTGAAACAAATAGTAATTGAACTAAGCAACAGGTTTACTATTCTGTTGTGACCATTCTAAAACTTCGAATTGAAACATATATCACAACTGACTGACTACCAACAACCAATCTTTATCTTATCCATGCATGGAATACGAAGGTATATGAATAAATATTTATGTATTACGCAGTGAATTCACCTATATTCCAAAAATCGCCTTAACTTTCACCGTATACATAAAACTATTAAATAATATTAACATCTTTTATTGTTCACGCCGAAATCCACGTGCCAATCACACAGTTTAGTGTCGCACCTTTAGGTAACAAAGGGAACTACGACAAATTATTCAAGCATCATCGCTAACTACAGTAAACTTCACATGGAAGGATAGAGTATTCAAGATGGCGTGAATAGAACAGGAATGAACGAATTTTTCCTTGCACTGAATAGTACCGATAAAATCAAATCTGGGATAAACAGAAATGAATTAGATTTCTATAAGCATAATTGTCTGGACTCTCCTAAGTACATCTTGATAAAAGTAAATGAATATCTAAGATAAAATCGTCTTGATAAGGTAGGAATAACATTCACAATTTAGACTAATGGAGAAACGAGGCTTGTGACATCACATCCTCGTGTGAACTTTTTACAAGGTTAAATTTGTTTCCTCCACAATATGTAAGTTTATGAATATTAACATATATTAATTTTTTCTCGTTGAAATTCTGATTATTATAATTTAAATAAATTATAGAACATTACAACGTACTTATGAACAAATTATGTTAACCTAAGCGTTACTGGAACGGCTAAAAGTACTTGCTGGCTAAATCACATTTCAGTTGTACGTTTCTAGTTTATATTGTACACTTGTTTTTACAGCCAAAGTTTTTACTATATACACCGCAAAAATTTATAATACTCAAAGAACTAGAAACGAAATCAACTTTCACAGATAACACAAGGTAAGGATCTTTCAGGCTTAACATGAAATCTACTGTTTTAAACAACAATCTATTAACAGAATTTTCTGGAACGTAATTCCTAAGCGCCAACAGTTAATGAAAAGTATTTCATTCTTATTAAGAATATATTTACATTTTTTACGTTTACTGTGTTACTCTGCAGACTAGTGTAGTGTTAGATTATTTTATAAATACCAAGAAAACAAAACAGCTAAAAAGCTGGTCTAAGCCTATTCTTTGATCTAGAACACGGGGAATTTTATATAACTAAAAATAGTGTCTAATTTACTCTAAGTTAACACTATACAACTCCAACTGCACTTGTGGGTACAAGTTAAATTACTAATATAATAGTATTAAATGTTTCAACATTAAAATAATTAATACGTTTCAGCTCACATGACATTTTCTGTTTTTATACAAATAAGTAGAATATTTCAAAAATTGTAACTGTTTGGTCATGAATCGTTTCTATGTCTTCACTTTGAAGCTGGGCAAAACATGTTGGTTTGATTCTTGTCTATTTATCCCGGTTTTCTGAAGAGGATAACTTAAGATTGAATGGATTTTGGTCCAACTTATAAAACAGGTAATGCATACAAAGTTTCAGGCCTGATTAACTTTTAAAAGTAAAGGTCAAAGTAAAGGCATAGACATTTCATAGCAATAATTTCATAAAACTGAAGACACAATTACATGAAATGTAATAATACAGTCAACACATTTACAGTATCACAAGTTCATCACGTAAACACACACATTATCGAATAAACAAGATTATTTTAAAGAACCTCTTGTCTCTCTTAAAACACATATAAAAACGTTAACAAAATTAACTTTATTTTTCTACACAATAAATTTTTAACTTAAAAGAAACACATTAAATTATACATCTGAGTTGTTGGACTTACGATCATTACAGGTCAGATTTGTCTAAGTTACAGCTTTTCACAATATAACTATTTCCTTCTTTAAAATCAACAAAGACCTGAAGAAACAACTCGGCCGACTAGATTCAAAATAACTTGTGCCAAAGTAATATCCAACTGAATTAAATACAATTAATCTGTGTATTTGCATATTTCAGTCCTGTTTAAACAAGCTTCATTACAACAGAAAAAAAAAATCTAAGAGTTGGCACAGATGAATAAAACCAAGTCTTGAAAACTACCATCTTCTCTTCTCAGTAGTCCAACCAACAATCTTTACTCTAAAAACAATGTCCCCAGACTACAGGAGAAAGAAAAATAAAATTGTAAATATGCATACAGATGACACACACTTTCCACCAAACATAAAGTATAATTTATACCTACCAAGAATAAATGTACTGAATTACAGGATTCTGAAGAACTTAAGGTCGCTGCAGTTTTCCTTTAAACAGTACGGTTTCTTCAAATACTAATTCTTTCAGTTTCTCTCTCGGCAGGTCGTCGAGTTCCATGTCGAGACGGAATGGTTCTTCTGCCACAGGCTGATAGAGACAAATATTAATAAAAATTAAGAATATTTCTAGGATAATTAATCTAAAGACACTTTTACATCACTTTTAAAGTGCTATTAATACAAGGAAGAACAAACTTAGCAGCACAAAGAGTGTCTTAAAGATCATAGGGTAATAAACTGCATATAAATTTCCTACTGACTGACACATCAAAATCAGACATACACACTATATATATTATTTAATTGCACATAGGATTTATAGGTAATTCACATATTTTGTTTAAATTGTTAGTTTTTCTTTGTCACAAGAGCACACTGTTCTCAATTACAAACTAGTTAGGAAGGGTGTGACTTGGATAACTTGGAAGGTACAACAAAATTGTAAGCATAAACACTTGCTGGAGTGGTATTGGGACACACTTGATTCCCAAGGGAAATTTGGAGAGGTTTTGAAGAGGAATAGTGCATCTTGATTGACGTGGACATTCTGGTGTATAGGCCAACATACTATTATGGATGTTATACAATTATCAAATGCACTGCTTTTCTGCTATGTGGCTAGTAGAATACTGAAATTTTAGCCAAATCACTTACACATTGAATAAACAAATGTTAAAGGCATATACTGATTGTCCTTATATATTTATATCTCACTTAAAGAATTCTCAGATAATGCTTCAGACATGTTAAAGAATGTATCATGTTTTCAGAGAGCAATTGACAACTTCCTATAAGTATGTTACTAAACACCAGATGGAATAAGTAAAGTACATCTAAATATCTGTTAAACCAGTGTTTCTCCACCACTAGCATGCAGGTTGGCACTGGTCTGATACACACCCAACTTGTTGGGATTTCACATAAACAACAGCAAAACATGAAAGATTATTCATAAACCAACTGTAACAGTTTGGTATTTTAATAGTAGTCCTCGATACCCAAAAGGAACTTGGCTCTTAGCTATAAATCAAATATGGCTCTTTTAATGTTGAACCTTATATTACGTTAACTGGTAAAAATATAACATTGCACTCAACGTTTTGACTACAATCCTCTGTATAGCTGTAGCGTACCAGAGAAAAGTAAAATAAAATTAGCAGTGTTCTACTTCTTTTACCCCACAAGTACTTCACCTTTGTGGGTACCACTGTTTACCATTCAAAGAAAAGCTAATAGAGCTGGTGTAGCAGACAAACCTTAATATAACTTCAGTTATAATATTCTGAAGTATAGAGTCTCTGGTAACGTTTACAAGTATTTCCTGAGAGAGTAAGTACCTCATCAGCTGGATCATAATACTCCTGGAAGTATGAGTGAGCCAAAGCCTCTTCTACCGTTATTCTTTTGTGAGGGTTAAATGTCAACATCTTGTCTAATACGTCCACAGCTACATCAAATGAAAATCAGCTTACAGTATCTATGTCAGTTAAAACAATATAATAAAGATAAAACATATTTATTCACATACTTTTAATGAGGAAATATTTATAACTTGCAAAAGAAAAGTTAGAAACTCGGGACACCTTTACAAATTTACATGTATTTTAATATCCAAGTCCAGGTATCACTCCAAGGTATTCAGAAGGTTACAGAAACTAATTAAAAACACAATTTATTAAAACTTTCCAGTTGTGTTTTTGGATGATCCTATCATCAGACAGTTTCTCAAGAGTTTTGAATGGGCATGTGCTCTTCTTTAACTTAAATCATCACTAATATATCAAGTTTACCACAAATATTTAGAAATAACATAATAATTTGAAACAATGGAATCTATTGGTCTATTTTGACCATTCCATCCTCTAAACTAAATTAAAATAATTACAAAAGATTTTTTAAAGCTAGCCCTTATCATTAAAATAATTACAAAAGATTTTTTAAAGCTAGCCCTTATCATTAAAATAATTACAAAAGATTTTTTAAAGCTAGCCCTTATCATTAAAATAATTACAAAAGATTTTTTAAAGCTAGCCTTATCATTAAAATAATTACAAAAGATTTTTTTGCCCTTATCATTAAAATAATTACAAAAGATTTTTTAAAGCTAGCCCTTATCATTAAAATAATTACAAAATATTTTTTAAAGCTAGCCCTTATCATTAAAATAATTACCAAACTTTTTCTTAAACTCACTTAAATTTACTGTCTCTACAACATCTGAAGGCAATCCATTCCAAAGGCCATCCACCCTGTTCGAAAAATAAAACTGTCTTGGCTGAAGATGACACAAAACCACACCAAAATTTATATCTGTGTTCCTTAGTCTTACTGTTCTCACTGTTAAATGTGAAAAATATTGATGCATCAATTCTACCAATTCCATTTACCATCTTAATCACCTCACTGAGATTCTCCCTAACTCTTTTATTTCAAGAGAAAACAAGAGGTTTCAACCTCTCCTCATATGACAACCTTTTCATCCCAGGCACCATTCTAGTAATCCTCCTTTGAACCCTTTCCAACAGTTCAATATCTTTTCTAAGGCAAGGAGCCTAAGACTGGTTGGTTGGTTGATTTAGTGTTTTATGGCACAAAGCAGCTAGGTTATCTGCGCCAAACGTCCGTTAAAAAGGTAAAAACAAATTAAATGTAGTAAAATACAAAAAAGGAAATGAAGGTAAAACAAAACAGCATTGAAAATCAGAAAAAGCATAAAACCAATGTTGGCCTAAGACTGAATACAATATTCGTAATGTAGTATAACCTGTAATGAGCTGTACAATAAAATTATAACCTTTTTAAACCTGTATTCAGTATTTCAGTAGATAAAACTTCAAATCCTATTTGCTTTACTACCAGCAACAGCACAGAACTTGGACGGCTTAAGAGAATGATAAACTATTTAACCAATATCCCTTTCCTTCATAACTGTGAAGGTTATAATAACCATCCAAATTATGATAACCCACACACATTATCTTGTATTCTTTATAATTAAAACCCATCTACCAATTACTTGTCCAATTCATTAACTGATCTAAATCATATTGTAAATCAGCATCCTCTTCACAGCCACCAACACCCAAGACCTCAATATCTTATGAAACTTTATTGACTGTTCCTTCATCTATGTCATTGATGTTAATCAAAAATAGTAAAAAGTCCTAAGACTGAGTCCCAAGATACACCATTTTCAACATTAATCTAGTTTGACTGAACACCATTTGTAACAACCCTCTGCTTTCTTTCATCCAGCCACTCTTCTAATCCAATTTGCCATGTTTTTTTTCGGTTTTTTTACAAGCCTTTTATGTGGGACTTTGTCAAATGCTTTCTGAAAAGAGAGTTACATTAACTAACTTCCAATCCTCTGGCACTTGCCAATTATTCAAATACTGACAAAAAATAGTAGCAAGTGGATCACATATCCAATCTTTAATTCTTTCAAAACTCTTATAGAAATATCTTTCCCAGTCTTATACTTTTTAAACTTCCAATTGTTTCTTAAAAAAAGAGTTTGTGCATAGAAAAAGAACAACAATGGTTTTATGATTTCATTTTGAAATAAATCTTTTGAAGGTACAAGCGAGATTCAAACTTGCAATCTCCTGTTTGCTAGACAAATTCATCAACCAACTAAGCCAAGAATATGACACCTTCATGGGCTCATATACTTTACCTGTTCTTGATGACGAGAGAAAACCCACTTGAAGTGAAAAATATACATGTAAAAATGGCTGCTATTGGTAAATATATAGCATGGACATTCTCCAAATATGTAACATCAGGCAGCTCATTCATTCAAGACTCTTTTAATTTTAAGTCTAATCTTAATCAACTTAATCATAAAGCCTTAATGGCCAGTTTCGATGTTATATCCCTCTTTACAGAAGTCCTAACCGGTGAAGGCTGCAAGATAGTCTTAGAACTCTATATCCGAGACCCTAACCCATCAATAGACATTCGCAGCAACCAATTAGCAACCCTCATAGAACTCACCATGATGAAGACAAACTTCATGTTCAACAACCACAACTATATACAAACAAATGGCCTAAGCATGGGCAACCCAGTATCACCAGTTCTACAAGTAATTAACACAGCATTACATCCAACACTATACTGGTTCTGATATGTAGATGACACGATTGTGGGATTCACATCTACAGAACACACACTTAATTTTTTTCAATCACATTAACTCTATACATCCCAACATTAACTTCACATGCAAACAGGAAGAAAGCAATCACATATCATTTCTTAACCTCAAAATTGCAAGAACTGATACACAATTTGAAACTAAAATCCACTGAAAAATCACCCATACTGGACTATACATTCCTTGGAACTCAGCACATGAAACAAAACAAAAACTCAACATACTAAGAAGCCAAATAAACACAGCCATAAAACAATGCTCACCAGATAAAATTAACAATGAATTATACAAAATAAAACAATACTTCATCAACATCAGTAAGTTTCCTCCACAAACCATAGAAAACATCATACGCACACACCGAGACAGAAAGCAAAATCAACCAACAAAGTAAATATATCTCATGAAACAATATACTGCTGCATACCATATATTCCCAACATCAGCAAAAAATTAACCAACATTTGGCAAAAACTAGTGACAAAATATGACATTCCAGTTAATACCAAATTTATTCAAAAACTAGGCACAAAACTAAGGTCTATACTATGTAAAAACTACACGGACAAACACCACACCAACATTATTTATAAAATACAATGTGATAACTGCCACGACTTCTATATTGGAGAAACAAGTAGAAAAATGGAAACCAGATTCAAAGAACACAAAAATTAGGAACTGTAAATTACTCTCTTTGTCTTTGCAGGATAACGAAAATTGTAACAAGAATCCACAACAACTCAAACAGCTTGTAACAATATGTATCCTTATTGTTATTGTCCGTCTAACTAATAATCCCACCACACAAATTGTAAATCACTCAGCAAACATACAGCTCCTGAAGTCATGACAAATTACATAATACACGAGATGCTTGCAAGTGTACATCAAAATAAATAATGTTTTTTGTCATGTCACCTAACTAATTTAACCTAATAAGTTTAACTACATTTATAACAATAAATAAGGAATACACACAAAATCTTATCTGGGTCTTCTTATTTTTTGCTGTTAAGTGTCGATGAAACTGAAGCCTACTTTTTGTACTAATGATACAACTATACTAAATAATTTATCATTTAATTAAGTATTGCACTTAAGAACACAGCGTAATAACATGCAAAAACAAAGAATGTTACATAACTATTACAATTTTTCTGGCTTTTTAACTCATGTGATAAGACGTAAAGCCAACTAACCTTGCTGATTAGCATCAGGGTAGAGACGATTCCAAGGAACCTTTGGTTTACCTGGTAATGACAGAAGATAGCTTCTAGCCTGTAATACATTAGTATTAGATGAAAATAAAACTTCATATAAAAACAAAAAGCATCCTTCATTCATCATATGTAAACAAAGACGCTAGGCTGAAAACATTGAATAACAATCAGAATACTTTGTTCAAAATGCTGAACAAGTTAAAAGGTCAAGAAGAAAGAGACAGAAAACCAATAAAACAGATGTATTTTCAAACCTACTTATTCCTTACAAATTGTTTTTAAGGTTTAATGGCCATATCTCTGCACAAAAGTCATCTAGCATAGCTAATAACTTTATTTGTTTCTGCTGTCTGTGAGACTATATTGGGTCCACTCAAACAAGATTAACTCGTGTGAAAGAACATAAAGGTTTGAGATCCACGTCTAAATCAAGTGTGCTTGAACATACCCTAGATCAGTGTGACAAAATCATACATTCAAGTTATCTTAAGAACTTAGTAAAGCCTCTATACAAAAGGAAGTTTGCTTATACAGAACTCAAGACCTGTAATTATAATCAAGTCAGTTATGTTTGCTGATTATGTTGGGTTCTATAACATTTAATTGGTGATTTCCCAAATAAAAGTAACTTGCTTTGAACAGGAATTAATGACAATGTCTTTAAAATTCTTAAACCTAGATATAAAGATATTATTACTTCTTTCAAACCTGAGTAGTTACTTTGATTTCCTGAAAAGAACTACGGTGAATAAAACAGACAGTATTATTATTTGATTCTAACAGTTGTACCTCGCACTGTTTCTGCCTTAAAGTATCAAATTTAAAACCAACAAGAGTAAACCAAACCTCTTGGTTTATCAGTAATTCTCAACTAATGGATTTCTGGTATTTTGAAGTTTTCATTCATTTATGTTTTAAACAAGTTTTTGTTGTTACCTTCACCTCTTGAGATTGCATTCAAGAAACAAATAACCAAACTAAAAAATAATCTTATAACAATATTTGAACTGTATTGCAGAAAGTAATCCATTGCAACAGCAAGATACGTAAAAGTAGGTTAGAAATATTCCTGTTTACTCTGTATCGTCTTGAGATTAACTGAACAGTAAACGTTACAGACTTATTGTACTTTTATTAAAACTGTTAAACTAGTAATATGACTGGTATGTTTGATATTTCTGCTGAGTTGATAAATCATTAAATGTTTCCCATTTTGTATAAATTGTGATACCACTCTCATTCTACGTGTGATATGTATATCTTTAATCATTAAGACTTATTCTGTAGTGTTCAACTGGCCTGAAGGCAGTCTTAAGATGTTGTCAAATTGATTTTAGTGTGATTTACATTTGTTTTGTGTGTTTCAGTCATATGAAGTTACAATAATGCTGTAAATCTGATAACACTGCCAGCTGAAAAACTAGTCCCATATTAATTTGATTTTACAAAAACGTTTTTAGGATGACATCTATTTCAGTTTGTCTTGCTGTAAAGGTCAGTAAGGAATTGATTCAGGAGAAAATAACTCAGTTACCTTTTCATTAATGATGCAGTTAAGATCCTCTTGAGATGGAGATCCAAGAATACCAAGAATGTGGTTCAGCTGATCCAGATCTGTAAACAATATAACCTATGTAGAGAGTCATCAAGTAAACAATGTAACCTATATAGAAAGTCATCAAGTAAACAATGTAACCTATATAGAGAGTCATCAAGTAAACAATGTAACCTATATAGAGAGTCATCAAGTAAACAATGTAACCTACATAGAAAGTCATCAAGTAAACAATGTAACCTATATAGAGAGTCATCAAGTAAACAATGTAACCTATATAGAGAGTCATCAAGTAAACAATGTAACCTATATAGAGAGTCATCAAGTAAACAATGTAACCTACATAGAGAGTCATCAAGTAAACAATGTAACCTACATAGAGAGTCATCAAGTAAACAATGTAACCTACATAGAGAGTCATCAAGTAAACAATGTAACCTACATAGAGAGTCATCAAGTAAACAATGTAACCTACATAGAGAGTCATCAAGTAAACAATGTAACCTACATAGAAAGTCATCAAGTAAACAATGTAACCTATATAGAGAGTCATCAAATAAACAATGTAACCTATATAGAGAGTCATCAAGTAAACAATGTAACCTATATAGAGAGTCATCAAGTAAACAATGTAACCTACATAGAGAGTCATCAAGTAAACAATGTAACCTACATAGAAAGTCATCAAGTAAACAATGTAACCTATATAGAGAGTCATCAAATAAACAATGTAACCTATATAGAGAGTCATCAAGTAAACAATGTAACCTATATAGAGAGTCATCAAGTAAACAATGTAACCTACATAGAGAGTCATCAAGTAAACAATGTAACCTACATAGAGAGTCATCAAGTAAACAATGTAACCTACATAGAGTCATCAAGTAAATAATGTAACCTACATAAAGAGTCATCAAGTAAACAATGTAAACTACATAGAGAGTCATCAAGTAAACAATGTAACCTACATAGAAAGTCATCAAGTAAACAATGTAACCTATATAGAGAGTCATCAAGTAAACAATGTAACCTACATAGAGAGTCATCAAGTAAACAATGTAACCTACATAGAGAGTCATCAAGTAAACAATGTAACCTATATAGAGAGTCATCAAGTAAACAATGTAACCTACATAGAGAGTCATCAAGTAAACAATGTAACCTACATAGAGAGTCATCAAGTAAACAACACTATGGAACACTTTCAGGAAACAAAACTTCTAAAACACACCTTTCTTGAGTTAACATAAAATTCATTATTTATAACAATACTTACAATGTTTTCCTGGAAAGATGGGTCGATTAGACAACATCTCTGCCAAAATACAACCAACTGACCAAATATCAACTTTACTAATACTAAGGAATGACACGTTCTTTTCATAAAAGCATGTTGTGTTTTAAAGACCCATATGTTTATAAAGTTGACATACATTACCTATTTTCTGTAAGGAATATTTATTCAAAAATGTATACAAGATACAGCACTGTTTGATACAGAAATTGTACAAGATATGAAAAACGGTTAATTCATAACAACGTTCAAAGTTGTACAGAACGTTTACAGTTTCACATACACAAAAGATCAAAAACAACTTCTAATGCTTGACCTTGAGGTACATCGGTTAGAAAGGATACTAGACTTGGTATAGCCTTTACTATTCAGCATAATCTCTGGGGCACGATACCACCTGGTGGCTACATACTCTGTTAGAAAACCTGTATGGTCGTGGTCAGGATCAGCCACTCGAGCAAGACCAAAATCACAAATCTGGGAAAAAAAAAATTAACAACATTATTCTCTGAAATAGGTTTTCTATCTATCAAAAAATTTGTTACTGATTTAAAACAGAGATGAATTCTTAATTTAATTGCAAGTTTTTGTTTTCAAACCAAAACTTGAATTCAGCAAAAATAAATAATATTGAAACACAGTAACAAAACTGTCATGTTAAAGTATAGTGACTGAAACACAGTAATAAAACTGTCAAGTTAAAGTATAGTGATTGAAACACAGTAATAAAACTGTCAAGTTAAAGTATAGTGATTGAAACACAGTAATAAAACTGTCAAGTTAAAATATAGTGATTGAAACACAGTAACAAAACTGTCAAGTTAAAGAACAGTGATTGAAACACAGTAACAAAACTGTCAAGTTAAAATATAGTGATTGAAACACAGTAATAAAACTGTCAAGTTAAAGTATAGTGATTGAAACACAGTAATAAAACTGTCAAGTTAAAATATAGTGATTGAAACACAGTAACAAAACTGTCAAGTTAAAGTATAGCAATTGAAACACAGTAACAAAACTGTCAAGTTAAAGTATAGCAATTGAAACACAGTAACAAAACTGTCAAGTTAAAGTATAGTGATTGAAACACAGTAATAAAACTGTCAAGTTAAAGTATAGTGATTGAAACACAGTAATAAAACTGTCAAGTTAAAGTATGGTGATATTGTACACAAAAGTGCAGAACTATATTTATTTTTCTATAGAAACATACACCCTTGTGCAAATTAATTGAAACAAATGGTCATTTTACGATATTTTCAGCATGGGGGCCGGTGTAGGCTCGCTGGACCCGCTGATTTCCTTTAATAGTCATTTTTTCACACAGACGGCACCATTAGCTGTGTTTTGCAGTACAGTCGATCTATTACTGAGATATATGACAAAATTTTGAGGAATATTATGTTGTTCGAAATTGCATTAGAAGGGCAAGGAGACCAGTCAAAAAACAACTTACCAACTCAATGAAGAAAAAACGGTATCAATGGGGTCTGAAATACAAGAAGAACTGGGTGCAAGAACAATGGGGGAAGGTGTTATTCAGTGATGAGACTCATTTCTTCGTACAGGGTCAAAGAAGTCTGCATGTTCGCAGATCTCCAGGTGAGAAACTTTGAGAATCTCACATCAATCAGTTCATAAAACATTTCTTGGAGAAGATGTTTTGGGGCTTTTTCAGCTACTATAGCGTCGGAGGCTTACATATCGTAGAAGGTATGACGCGAGGACCACAGTACATCAAAGTTTTGCAGAGAAGAGTTGTTCCAGAATTGAAAAAGAGATTTCCAGATGGATCTGGCATTTTTCAGCAAGATCTGGCTCCGTGCCACACATCAAAACTTGTGAGGAATTTTATGAGTACAACACGAATAAAGGTGCTGGACTGGCCTAGAAACTCTCCAGACTTAAATCCTATTGAAAATCTTTGGGCAATTTGTAAAGAAAGACTTCGGGGAAAAGACTACTATGAAAGATAAGCTAATTGAGACCATAATAGAGGTGTGGTACTGCAATCCAAAAATTAGTAAAGATTGCAGTCAACTCGTGGACTCGATACCAAAGCGGATTAATGATCTTCTGAAAAATAAAGGCAGTCATATCATGTATTAATTTGTGAGTAATTATTGGATTCTCAGAAATGAAACGCAAAAAATTGAAAAAATTGTAATTTTCCGTCTTGTTTCAATTAATTTGCATAAGGGTGTATATATATACATACACATGCATGTTTCAAATATAATAATTTACAATTAGACTTACAAAGGAATTGGATATCATATTCAATGATTCACATGATGATATACATATAACATATGAAGCATATACATACAGATACTTTGCTTATAAAAGTCTTTCATAAAAAGTGGTACATTAAGCATCATAAAGTAGTCTACTTTACGAGGCAAAACAAAACATGACAAATTTGTACTGTTTAGAGGCCACAAATGGACCTGCCATCCTCACATGCACAATAAAAATTAAAAATATGAGACTCAGGAATTATCAAAACATCTGAACATGTATTAACCATAAGGATACCACTTGGTGGCCACATAATTTACAAAGTAAAACTCACACTAACAGCTTGAAGTAAAAAAGTAAAATCTATACTGAGTCCAATGGCAAAAAACGTCTTAATACAAACCTGTATATGATTATAAATAATAAAAAACGTCCTTTATACTTAACTTCAAAAGGAAACAATGTTATGTAGAATAAGGAAAAACATTAACCGATACATTTACTAAACAAATATATTTATTTCACTTAACTTACTGTTGCACATTCCATCAATTATATAAATATTAGCCATAATTTATTCATTTGAGATGGTGACTTACCTTTAAATCACAGGAGGTGTTCAGCAGTAGGTTACTAGGCTTGAGGTCTCTATGTAAAACATTTGCTGAATGGATATACTTCAAACCTCGAAGGATTTGATAAAGAAAATAGCAGATGTGGTCATTACTAAGTTTTTGAGTTCTCAGTAATTTGTATAAGTCTGTTTCCATCAAACATTGGACAATATAACTGCTCACAGGTCAAGGAACAACCCTTTTTTGTCAACCTCACACAACTATAATTAAGATACACAGTTAATAAGTAGTCCCTTGTTTACTTTTCTAAGCATCACACATTACAGCTAATAAAACTAACATTAAGAAAATAGTTGCAAGTTAAAATATTTACATTGCTGTACAATAACAGACAATTATTATGGCTGTATCTGATGGTTCATTTGCTAGCTAGAGATTGAATGATTGTTCTAAATGTTCAGAGGTTCTTCAAGCACCACTTAAGAAGTGCCAGGTGTTTTCTTCTTTCCTTACCACTTTATACAATGTTTGAATAGCAATCATGATTCAATTTCACTCACAGGAAAAACCTTGAACTTTTAATTTGTATAATGACCATTACTTAAATAATAAGTTATATTAAAAACACACATACAACTTGAATGTTATATATGTAGCAACTTCTTCTGTGTATTGGAGCAGACAATTACAGTGAGTATAGGGAAGGAAGGGTAAACTTTCAGCAAAAATGCTTCAGTAAAATGTACTGGGTGTAAGAGAAGTGTTTACAGCAGAATAAGTAAGAAACAAATATATATACCTAAACTAATATTTTATTAAGTTTATTAGGTACATTTATAATAAGTAGACTGACTGTCAGCCTGTTTGGAAAGGTGACTGTTAAATAAATTTTCCTTAAATCAACTGCAGTTATTTTAAAAAGTAGGACCTCAAGCACTGAACATAGCTATGCGAGTATCACAATTAACATCAACTAAGTATATATAAGAAATGTGCATTTCTTTATATTTAAAATATAAATACTTGATTACTGTCCTACATACATGTTTTTAACCCCTATACAGCAGAAATGTTGTAAGTAACAACATCAGTTGATGACTTATACAGCAGAAATGTTGTAAGTAACAACATCAGTTGATGACTTATACAGCAGAAATGTTGTAAGTAACAACATCACTTGATGACCCTTATACAGCAGAAATGTTGTAAGTAACAACATCACTTGATGACCCTTATACAGCAGAAATGTTGTAAGTAACAACATCACTTGATGACCCTTATACAGCAGAAATGTTGTAAGTAACAACATCACTTGATGACCCTTATACAGCAGAAATGTTGTAATTAACAACATCACTTGATGACCCTTATACAGCAGAAATGTTGTAAGTAACAACATCACTTGATGACCCTTATACAGCAGAAATGTTGTAAGTAACAACATCACTTGATGACTTATACAACAGAAATGTTGTAGGTAACAGTATTAGTTGATGATGGCCACCATTTAAGGTTAAACTAAATGTTAATAGTTTACTTTATTTATTACCTACACTGAATGAAATTTAAATCGACAGTTACTACAACATCATCAGTGATATATTATTTTTCAATCTTTGTTTAGTAACGTATTCTGAACCTAGATAGTCGAAATCTACCCTTTGTTACAGTCGTAATCATTAAATTTCTTTTGTAAGTTGTTCCATGTAAAAAGTTATAAAAAGACATGTTGTTCTGAACTACAAGGACTTGTTTGTCATTCTTTCATTGACATAAACACTAATTAAGTCAGGTTTGTTGTTTTTCCTGAAACATGAGAAGACATTAGGAGACCAATGAACAATATCAAAGTACAAGAAAAGAATTTGAGTGACAAGAGAAAACATTTCAGTGAAACACGATTCAAAAGAGCCAATGTAGTTAATAAGATAAGAATTTTCTTGTTCTCAAATAATTCTGAGTTGTTGGCTAAGTTGTACAAGTTTTATAAATAAGTGAGAACTTGATTACATTAAAATATAACACCTGAAAGAAGTTATGTATTTTTCAGTTAGATTGTGGTACTCACTAAACACAACTCATCTCTAGTTAATCATTGTTTTCATTTTTAATTAATCACCAGATTCAATTTCTGTTTTTCAGTAACAGAAGAGTAGAACAAACTAAAAAGGTTAGAGTTTCTGTGGTCCAAGATGTTCAGGTTAAAACAGATTTAACAATGTCTGTGTAGACAAAAGCTCCCTACCATCTACAGAACTTAATTCACCTGTGCCCCATTCCTCTGCAAGTTGACTCACCCAGGGTCATTTGGTTGAGTTCAAACAAAGTAACTTTAAATTAAAAAAAAAAGGAAAAATATACTGGAACTAAATGTAGATTTAAAAGTAATGGAAAAGTGATAAATACACCAAAATACAATATTCAGGAATTATATTTAATTGAACCCTAACAAGGGATTTTCATATTACAATGAAAAAGGGTGTTATATTATTAAAAGTAAAATAAATTCTTGTAAGAAAACATTTATGAAGATTGTATTGTTTGTTAATTTTGCTATTACAGAGTTCTTTTCAGAATTAATTTCAGTATTTGGCCAGATAATATATTCTCCAAAACAAGAGGTAAAATTAATGTTTCGTGAAAAACTAGCTGAACTGGAGTGATTAATTAAACAATACAATAAAAGATTAATTAAATACAATAACAGATTAATTAAACAATACAATAACAGATTAATTAAACAATACAATAACAGATTAATTAAACAATACAATAACAGATTAATTAAATACAATAACAGATTAATTAAACAATACAATAACAGATTATTTAAACAATACAATAACATATTAATTAAACAATACAATAACAGATTAATTAAATACAATAACAGATTAATTAAACAATACAATAACAGATTAATTAAACATTACAATAACAGCAACTTTTGCATCAGGCAAGTTCCGATTTCAATAATTACAACATTTTGATCCAAAGGTTCACGTGATCCTCAGGTAATAGTTAAGTTCGATAGTGTGGTTCAAAACATTGTAATTATCAAAATCAGGTCTTACCTGTTGTAAAACTTGCTTTTATTCTATTTTTGGAATTAATTAAAAGATAAGATGATTGTATAACTGTTACTTGAGAGGATGTACAAGACTGTTAGTTATAAAAACATGTTACTACATTTAGATGCAGTTAAAGAAATAAAGCTGTAAATATTTATGTATAATAATAGTAATAATCTACTTCAAGAGCATATTTCTATTTTATTTTTAACAACCAATTCAACAATTATAACATACATTCTGCTAAGTGACATGATATACCGTACACAACACTGGGTTCATGTTTAACAGTGTGTGAAGCACAAATATTTGGACACAAATACCAGAAATTAAAATAAATTGAAATATTAATACATTTAGAAATGATAAAACATTTCCTTAATCAAATATTAAATTTTGAGATATACAAAACAGTTTGTGTTTTCAGTAATTGAAACATTAATTTTAGTTGGCTTTTTGTACTGTTTTTGAACACATTTTAACTTGCTTGTGTTAACGTTAGTTATCCTTATTTATTTTGGGTAGGACCACACTTGTCTTCTTAATCATACAATTGTATTTATGATCTATTAATGAATAAATCTTTTTGAAATAAAAAACACTGAGCTATTTATCTTTTCATATTATCCACTCTATAGGGAGAAAAAATTATATACCTCTCATAAATAAACCTTTCAAAGTCAATGAGGCAAATTAATGACATGTATTTTGATGGCACTGTTTGAAGCCTAATCAATACTCACTCAGATCTCTACAGAACTGCCAGCTATTACCTTAGACTAGTACTGAAACATTTCTTGAGTGGGTGGTTCTCTCCAAGATACATTTTTAGGTAAGAGAAACATTAACTTCAATATGCTATTCACTTCTCCACAGAGCTGAAGGCAAGGCTCTCACATTAATAACATCCCAGACCTGCACAAAAGAGGAAAAAGCAAGCCAATTCAGCTGGCATTGGTCTGGTTCTTAGCTTCGGGGTGAGTGACCTGAACTACACTTACACGTAAATACCCCAGATCTACTTCTGATTGAAGGATACATGCATCTACTTGGTTTCATACTAGTAGGATTACACTTATCTGAAATAATATTATACATATCTCTCTCTCCCTAGCAGTTCAAGAGTGGAGAAGTAAACAGGAAGGAGAAACATGGTAAGGAATAATGTTAGACAGTGCTTGGACCAAACAGGGATTGCACATCTGTGTAAGGTCCCAACACTAACAGATTATCCAACAAGTTACTACAATCAGAGACAGCAAGCACTTTCTGCTTCTGTTTCATTTTAATAAAAATGTTTAGATTAAAAATGTATGATAATCTGAAAGTGCAAAAAGTACATTATTTCACAAGAAAATCAAAGCGCCATCTAGCTATGCATACAGAATGACTCCAAGCTAGTGCTTGGAGTCTTATCTCTTGTTTGTGTTCACCACAATCTCTCCAAAGTGAGAATAAAGTTTATATTGATTAAAAAAAGAGAAACTTGGTGAAATTCTAGTAATAATAATAATAATAATACACAAAAAGTTATGATGCAATAATAATAATAATAATACACAATAAGTTATGATGCAATAATAATAATAATACACAAGAAATTACAATGTAATAATAATAATAATACACAAGAAGTTACAATGTAATAATAATAATAATAATACACAAGAAGTTATGATGTAATAATAATAATAATACACAAGAAGTTATGATGTAATAATAATAATAATAATACACAAGAAGTTCTGATGAAATAATAACACACAAAAAGTTATGATGAAATAATAACACACAAGAAATTATGATGAAATAATAATAATAAACAAGAAGTTATGATGTAATAATAATAATAATACACAAGAAGTTATGACGTAATAATAATAATACACAAGAAGTTATGACGTAATAATAATAATAATAAACAAGAAGTTATGATGTAATAATAATAATACACAAGAAGTTATGACGTAATAATAATAATAATACACAAGAAGTTATAAATAATAATAATACACAAGAAGTTATGATGTAATAATAATAATAATACACAAGTTATGATGTAATAATAATAATACACAAGAAGTTATGATGTAATAATAATAATAATACACAAGAAGTTATGATGTATAATAATAATACACAAGAAGTTATGATGTAAAAATAATAATACACAAGAAGGAAGTTATGATGTAATAATAATAATACACAAGAAGTTATGATGTAATAATAATAATACACAAGAAGTTATGATGTAATAATAATAATAATAATACACAAGAAGTTATGGTGTAATAATAATAACACACAAGAAGCTATGATGTAATAATAATACACAAGAAGTTATGGTGTAATAATAATAATACACAATAAGCTATGATGTAATAATAATAATAATAATAATAATACAGAAGAAGTTATGATGTAATAATAATAATACACAAGAAGTTATGATGTAATAATAATAATACACAAGAAGTTATGATGTAATAATAATAATACACAAGAAGTTATGATGTAATAATAATAATAACACACAAGAAGTTATGATGTAATAATATAATAATACACAAGAAGTTATGATGTAATAATAATAATAATACACAAGAAGTTATGACGTAATAATAATAACAATAATACACAAGAAGTTATGATGTAATAATAATAATAATACACAAGAAGTTATGATGTAATAATAATAATAAACAAGAAGTTATGATGTAATAATAATAACACACAAGAAGTTATGATGTAATAATCATAACACACAAGAAGTTATGATGTAATAATAATAATAATAATACACAAGAAGTTATGATGTAATAATAATAATACACAAGAAGTTATGATGTAATAATAATAATACACAAGAAGTTACGACGTAATAATAATAATAATACACAAGAAGTTATGATGTAATAATGATAATAATAATACACAAGTTATGACGTAATAATAATAATAATAATACATAAGAAGTTATGATGTAATAGTAATAATACACAAGAAGTTATGATGTAATAATAATAATACACAAGAAGTTATGATGTAATAATAATAATACACAAGAAGTTATGATGTAATAACAGTAATAGTACACAAGAAGTTATAAATACTAATAATACACAAGAAGTTATGGTGTAATAATAATAATACTCAAGAAGCTATGATGTAATAATAATAATACACAAAAAGTTATGATGTAATAATAATAATAATACACAAGAAGTTATGATGTAATAATAATAATAATACACAAGAAGTTACAATGTAATAATAATAATACACAAGAAGTTATGATGTAATAATAATAATACACAAGAAGTTAGGATGAAATAATAACACACAAGAAGTTATGATGTAATAATAATAATAATACACAAGAAGTTATGATGTAATAATAATAATAATACACAAGAAGTTATGATGTAATAATAATAATACACAAGAAGTTATGATGTAATAATAATAACACACAAGATGTTATGATGTAATAATAATAATACAGAAGTTATGATGTAATAATAATAACACACAAGAAGTTAGGATGTAATAATAATAACACAAGAAGTTATGATGTAATAATAATAATAATACACAAGAAGTTATGATGTAATAATAATAATACACAAGAAGTTATGATGTAATAATAATGATACACAAGAAGTTATGACGTAATAATAATAATAATACACAAGAAGTTATGATGTAATAATAATAATACACAAGAAGTTATGATGTAATAATAATAACACACAAGATGTTATGATGTAATAATAATAATACACAAGTTATGATGTAATAATAATAACACACAAGAAGTTAGGATGATAATAATAACACACAAGAATTTATGATGTAATAATAATAACACACAAGAAGTTAGGATGTAATAATAATAACACACAAGAATTTATGATGTAATAATAATAACACACAAGAAGTTATGATGTAATAATGATAACACACAAGAAGTTATGATGTAATAATAATAATACACATAAAGTTATGATGTAATAATAATAACACACAAGAAGTTATGATGTAATAATAACACACAAGAAGTTATGATGTAATAATGATAACACACAAGAAGTTATGATGTAATAATAATAACACAAGAAGTTATGATGTAATAATGATAACACACAAGAAGTTATGATGTAATAATAATAATACACATAAAGTTATGATGTAATAATAATAACACACAAGAAGTTATGATGTAATAATAACACACAAGAAGTTATGATGTAATAATGATAACACACAAGAAGTTATGATGTAATAATAATAACACAAGAAGTTATGATGTAATAATAATAATAATACACTAATGTATAATCTTAATGTAACTACTAAAATAAGATACTTTTACTGTGATACATTAATAATACTATATTAATCTTAATGTAACTACTAAACTAAGATACTTTTACAGTGATACATTAATAATACTGTATTAATCTTAATGTAACTAATAAACTAAGATACTTTTACAGTGATACATTAATAATACTGTATTAATCTTAATGTAACTAATAAACTAAGATACTTTTACAGTGATACATTAATAATACTGTATTAATCTTAATGTAACCACTAAGCTAAGATACTTTTACAGTAATACATTAATAATACTGTACTAATCTTCATCAAAACAAAATGAAAAAGATACACATCCTTCATCTGGTCTATGGTTTCAGGACATAGTATATCTCTGATGTCAATAATCTTGAAAAAGAGAAAAACAAATGTATAAAAGAATATGTTTTAATAATCCAAACAAAGATACCAGATCATACTTGAATCACTATGAATACTGAACAATTCAGATATTTAAATTTCCTTGAAATGGAACTTAAAAGGTAATTCTCAATACTCCATTCTTTCCAAGCTATGATGGTATTTGTTTTAGGAAACATGAAAAGAAAGGGTGTTTGGGTATTATCTGACATCATTACTTTAAATGTTTTTTTTTAATGTTTCTACTATTTTATTTCTGTGAAACTAAAGAACTGTATTTTATCTTTGTGTAGCTGCTTCATTGTTATTGCGTAGCATAAACAAACTTTAATTTTTATGTAGGGTAGAACTTAACCAAAATCTTTGTGCCTAATTTCTGATGGACATTTTGTGACTTACACATAATTCTATCCTTACTGACGTTCTACACATAAATACATATGCACTGATTTATTCCTTTCTAAGAGCACCTTCGATTTGTAACCTAATGTACTGTGTGAACAACAAGTGACCATTCTGCCCTTTGAAAATGTACATATTTAAACCCATCCATTATTTTTCAGGAAATCCTCAGTTCCCTCTTAAAACTCTTGTAAAGTGTTGGTCTCTGTTACTGCTGGTGGTAATTCATTCTCTGAGAGTCAATAACAGTAAACCTTCTTAACTGGAACCTAATCTAGCTCTTTCAAATCCTAAATTTGTGTCCTCTTGTCCAATTATTTTTGGAATTCAGTGTAAAAGAAAAAGATGCTTCTATCCTTTTGATTCCATGAATAATCTAGTAAACTTGAATAAGATAATTTCTCAAGAGATCATAACTTATCCTTAAACAATAATCTTTCTACCTCTGGAATCATCCTAATCATGTTCAATAAATTAATAACATTTCTCAGATAAGGAAACCAAAACTCTATATAGTATTCCATATGAAGCCTTACTAATCATTCATATAAATAAATTATTACTACTTTAACTCATAATCAAAGTCTATAAATACATCTTAAGATTCTGTTAGATTTAACTACAAGAAAAAAAAGACTATTTCAATAGCTTGAGTAGGTTAAAAACCACCATGTTAAAATCAGTATATTCTGTCACATTATTGGATTAACACATTTGGAAATAGTGTGTTTAGTTTTAGCCTCTACTGGTGAATAAGTGTTAGCTGAAAACCTATCATAGAGTGGGAGTTAAATATATTAATGTGAACTATTACAAGATGATAAAACTGTGATTTAGACAAGTACAGCAGTAGTTTTAACATTTCTAGAAACCTTCTAAGGCCAATTATGTCCAACTTTTTTTTAAATTTTAGTCTGATGATGAAAACTTGAAAATTACATAAGCATCTGCTTAATACATCTAATCCCAAAAGTTTTTTCCTAAGTATAATAACTTTAAGTGTAATAACTACGTATAATAATTTTAAGTGTAATGTGTGTTTGGTGTTTTTCTTATGGCAAAACAACAAAGGGCTATCTGCTCAGCCCACCGAGGGGAATCGAACCCATGATTTTGGGGTTGTAAATCCGGAGACATACCGCTGTACTAGCGGGAGGCATTAAGTGTAATAACTAAGTATAATAATTTTAAGTGTAACAACTAATTATAATAACTTTAAGTGTAATAACTAAGTATAATAATTTTAAGTGTAATAACTAATTATAATAACTTTAAGTGTAATAACTAATTATAATAACTTTAAGTGTAATAACTAAGAAAAATAACTAAGTATAATAACTAAGTGTAATAACTTTAAGTGTAATAACTAAGTATAATAACTAAGTGTAATAATTTTAAGTGTAATAACTAAGTATAATAACTTTAAGTGTAATAACTAATTATAATAACTTTAAGTGTAATAACTAATTATAATAACTTTAAGTGTAATAACTAAGAAAAATAACTAAGTATAATAACTAAGTGTAATAACTTTAAGTGTAATAACTAATTATAATAACTTTAAGTGTAATAACTAAGAAAAATAACTAAGTATAATAACTAAGTGTAATAACTAATTATAATAACTTTAAGTGTAAAAACTAAGTATAATAAATTTAAGTGTAATAACTTTAAGTGAAATAATTAAGTGTAATAACTAAGTATAATAACTTTAAGTATAATAACGAAGTGTAATAACTTTTAGTGTAATAACTAAGTGTGATAACTTTAAGTGTAATAACTAAGTATTATAATTTTAAGTGTAATAACTAAGTATAATAATTTTAAGTGTAATAACTAAGTATAATAATTTTAAGTGTGATAACTAAGTATAATAACTTAGTGTAATAACTTTAAGTATAATAACTAAGTGTAATAGCTTTAAGTATAATAACTAAGTATAATAATTTTAAGTAATAACTTTAAGTATAATAACTAAGTGTAATAACTTTTAGTGTAATAACTAAGTATAATACCTTTAAGTGTAATAACTTTAAGTGTAATTACTAAGTATAATAACTTTAAGTGTAATAACTAATTATAATAACTTTAAGTGTAATAACTAAGAAAAATAACTAAGTATAATAACTAAGTGTAATAACTTTAAGTGTAATAACTAATTATAATAACTTTAAGTGTAATAACTAAGAAAAATAACTAAGTATAATAACTAAGTGTAATAACTAATTATAATAACTTTAAGTGTAAAAACTAAGTATAATAAATTTAAGTGTAATAACTTTAAGTGAAATAATTAAGTGTAATAACTTTAAGTATAATAACTAAGTGTAATAACTAAGTATAATAACTTTAAGTGTAATAACTAATTATAATAACTTTATGTGTAATAACTAAGTATAATAATTTTAAGTGTAACAACTAATTATAATAACTTTTAGTGTAATAACTAAGTATAATACCTTTAAGTGTAATAACTTTAAGTGTAATTACTAAGTATAATAACTTTAAGTGTAATAACTAATTATAATAACTTTAAGTGTAATAACTAAGAAAAATAACTAAGTGTAATAACTTTAAGTGTAATAACTAATTATAATAACTTTAAGTGTAATAACTAAGAAAAATAACTAAGTATAATAACTAAGTGTAATAACTAATTATAATAACGTTAAGTGTAAAAACTAAGTATAATAACTAAGTGTAATAGCTTTAAGTATAATAACTAAGTGTAATAACTTTAAGTATAATAACTAAGTGTAATAACTTTAAGTGTAATAACTAAGTATAATAACTAAGTGTAATAATTTTAAGTGTAATAACTAAGTATAATAACTTTAAGTGTAATAACTAATTATAATAACTTTAAGTGTAATAACTAAGAAAAATAACTAAGTATAATAACTAAGTGTAATAACTAAGTGTAATAACTAATTATAATAACTTTAAGTGTAATAACTAAGAAAAATAACTAAGTATAATAACTAAGTGTAATAACTAATTATAATAACTTTAAGTGTAAAAACTAAGTATAATAAATTTAAGTGTAATAACTTTAAGTGAAATAATTAAGTGTAATAACTTTAAGTATAATAACTAAGTGTAATAACTAAGTATAATAACTTTAAGTGTAATAACTAATTATAATAACTTTATGTGTAATAACTAAGTATAATAATTTTAAGTGTAACAACTAATTATAATAACTTTAAGTGTGATAACTAAGTATAATAATTTTAAGTGTAATAATTAAGGGTAATAACTTTAAGTGTAATAACTAAGTATAATAACTTCAAGTGTAATAACGAAGTATAATAAATTTAAGTGTAATAACTTTACGTGAAATATTTAAGTGTAATAGCTTTAAGTGTAATAACTAAGTGTAATAATTTTAAGTGTAATAACTAAGTGTATGTTTGTTTCTTTGGGAATTTCGCACAAAGCTACTCGAGGGGTATCTGTGCTAGCAGTCCCTCATTTAGCAGTTAAGACTAGAGGGAACGTAACTAGTCATCACCTCCCACCGCCAACTCTTGGGCTACTCTTTTACCAACGAATAGTGGGATTGAACGTAAATTATAACGCCCCCACGGCTGGGAAGGCAAGCATGTTTGGCGCGACTTGGACGCGAACCCGCGACCCTCAGATTACGAAGCGCACGCCTTAACGCGCTAGGCCATGCCGGGCCCAACAAAGTGTAATAACTTTAAGTGTAATAACTAAGTATAATAACTTTAAGTATAATAACGAAGTGTAATAACTTTTAGTGTAATAACTAAGTGTGATAACTTTAAGTGTAATAACTAAGTATTATAATTTTAAGTGTAATAACTAAGTATAATAATTTTAAGTGTAATAACTAAGTATAATAATTTTAAGTGTGATAACTAAGTATAATAACTTAGTGTAATAACTTTAAGTATAATAACTAAGTGTAATAGCTTTAAGTATAATAACTAAGTGTAATAACTTTAAGTATAATAACTAAGTGTAATAACTTTTAGTGTAATAACTAAGTATAATACCTTTAAGTGTAATAACTTTAAGTGTAATTACTAAGTATAATAACTTTAAGTGTAATAACTAATTATAATAACTTTAAGTGTAATAACTAAGAAAAATAACTAAGTATAATAACTAAGTGTAATAACTTTAAGTGTAATAACTAATTATAATAACTTTAAGTGTAATAACTAAGAAAAATAACTAAGTATAATAACTAAGTGTAATAACTAATTATAATAACTTTAAGTGTAAAAACTAAGTATAATAAATTTAAGTGTAATAACTTTAAGTGAAATAATTAAGTGTAATAACTTTAAGTATAATAACTAAGTGTAATAACTAAGTATAATAACTTTAAGTGTAATAACTAATTATAATAACTTTATGTGTAATAACTAAGTATAATAATTTTAAGTGTAACAACTAATTATAATAACTTTTAGTGTAATAACTAAGTATAATACCTTTAAGTGTAATAACTTTAAGTGTAATTACTAAGTATAATAACTTTAAGTGTAATAACTAATTATAATAACTTTAAGTGTAATAACTAAGAAAAATAACTAAGTATAATAACTAAGTGTAATAACTTTAAGTGTAATAACTAATTATAATAACTTTAAGTGTAATAACTAAGAAAAATAACTAAGTATAATTACTAAGTGTAATAACTAATTATAATAACTTTAAGTGTAAAAACTAAGTATAATAACTAAGTGTAATAGCTTTAAGTATAATAACTAAGTGTAATAACTTTAAGTATAATAACTAAGTGTAATAACTTTAAGTGTAATAACTAAGTATAATAACTAAGTGTAATAATTTTAAGTGTAATAACTAAGTATAATAACTTTAAGTGTAATAACTAATTATAATAACTTTAAGTGTAATAACTAAGAAAAATAACTAAGTATAATAACTAAGTGTAATAACTTTAAGTGTAATAACTAATTATAATAACTTTAAGTGTAATAACTAAGAAAAATAACTAAGTATAATAACTAAGTGTAATAACTAATTATAATAACTTTAAGTGTAAAAACTAAGTATAATAAATTTAAGTGTAATAACTTTAAGTGAAATAATTAAGTGTAATAACTTTAAGTATAATAACTAAGTGTAATAACTAAGTATAATAACTTTAAGTGTAATAACTAATTATAATAACTTTATGTGTAATAACTAAGTATAATAATTTTAAGTGTAACAACTAATTATAATAACTTTAAGTGTGATAACTTTAAGTGTAATTACTAAGTATAATAACTTTAAGTGTAATTACTAAGTATAATAACTTTTAGTGTAATTAAGTATAGTAACTAAGTGTGATAACTAAGTATAGTAACTAAGTATGATAACTTTTAGTGCAATTAAGTATAGTAACTAAGTGTGATAACTAAGTATAGTAACTAAGTGTAATAACTAAGTATGATAACTTTAAGTGTAATAACTAATTATAATAACTTTAAGTGTAATAACTAAGTATAATAATTTTAAGTGTAATAACTAATTATAATAACTTTAAGTGTAATAACTAAGTATAATAACTTCAAGTGTAATAACGAAGTATAATAAATTTAAGTGTAATAACTTTACGTGAAATATTTAAGTGTAATAGCTTTAAGTGTAATAACTAAGTGTAATAATTTTAAGTGTAATAACTAAGTGTATGTTTGTTTCTTTGGGAATTTCGCACAAAGCTACTCGAGGGCTATCTGTGCTAGCAGTCCCTCATTTAGCAGTTAAGACTAGAGGGAACGTAGCTAGTCATCACCACCCACCGCCAAATCTTGAGCTACTCTTTACCCAACGAATAGTGGGATTGAACGTACATTATAACGCCCCCACGGCTAGGAAGGCGAGCATGTTTGGCGCGACTTGGACGCGAACCCGCGACCCTCAAATTACGAAGCGCACGCCTTAACGCGCAAGGCCATGCCGGGCCCAACAAAGTGTAATAACTAAGTATAATAACTTTAAGTGTAATATCTAAGTGTAATAACTTTAAGTGTAATAACTCAGTATAATAACTTTAAGTGTAATAACTAAGTATAATAACTTTAAGTGTAACAACTAAGTATAATAACTTTAAGTATAATAATGAAGTGTGATAACTTTAAGTGTAATAACTAAGTATAATAATTTTAAGTGTAATAACTTTTAGTGTGATAACTAAGTGTAATAACTTTAAGTGTAATAACTAAGTGTAATAACTAAGTGTAATAACTTTAAGTATAATAACTAAGTGTAATAACCTTAAGTATAATAACTAAGTGTAATAACTTTTAGTGTTATAACTGAGTATAATACCTTTAAGTGTAATAACTTTAAGTGTAATTACTAAGTATAATAACTTTAAGTGTAATTACTAAGTATAATAACTTTAAGTGTAATAACTAAGTGTAATAACTTTAAGTGTAATAACTAAGTATAATAACTTTAAGTGTAATAACTAAGTATAATAACTTGAAGTGTAATAACCAAGTATAATAACTTTAAGTGTAATTACTAAGTATAATAACTTTAAGTGTAATTACTAAGTATAATAACTTTAAGTGTAATAACTAAGTGTAATAACTAAGTATAATAACTCTAAGTGTAATAACTAAGTGTAATAACTACGTATAATAATTTTAAGTGTAATGTGTGTTTGGGTGTTTTTCTTATGGCAAAACAACAAAGGGCTATCTGCTCAGCCCACCGAGGGGAATCGAACCCCTGATTTTGGCGTTGTAAATCCGGAGACATACCGCTGTACTAGCGGGAGGCATTAAGTGTAATAACTAAGTATAATAATTTTAAGTGTAACAACTAATTATAATAACTTTAAGTGTAATAACTAAGTATAATAACTTTAAGTGTAATAACTAAGAAAAATAACTAAGTATAATAACTAAGTGTAATAATTTTAAGTGTAATAACTAAGTATAATAACTTTAAGTGTAATAACTAATTATAATAACTTTAAGTGTAATAACTAATTATAATAACTTTAAGTGTAATAACTAAGTATAATAATTTTAAGTGTAATAACTAATTATAATAACTTTAAGTGTAATAACTAAGAAAAATAACTAAGTATGATAACTAAGTGTAATAACTTTAAGTGTAATAACTAATTATAATAACTTTAAGTGTAATAACTAAGAAAAATAACTAAGTATAATAACTAAGTGTAATAACTTTAAGTGTAATAACTAATTATAATAACTTTAAGTGTAATAACTAAGAAAAATAACTAAGTATAATAACTAAGTGTAATAACTTTAAGTGTAATAACTAAGTATAATAACTTTAAGTGTAATAACTAATTATAATAATTTTAAGTGTAACAACTAATTATAATAACTTTATGTGTAATAACTAAGTATAATAATTTTAAGTGTAACAACTAATTATAATAACTTTAAGTGTGATAACTAAGTATAATAATTTGAAGTGTAATAATTAAGGGTAATAACTTTAAGTGTAATAACTAAGTATAATAACTTCAAGTGTAATAACGAAGTATAATAAATTTAAGTGTAATAACTAAGTATAATAACTTTAAGTGTAATAACTAAGTATAATAACTTTAAGTATAATAACGAAGTGTAATAACTTTTAGTGTAATAACTAAGTGTGATAACTTTAAGTGTAATAACTAAGTATAATAATTTTAAGTGTAATAACTTTTAGTGTGATAACTAAGTGTAATAACTTTAAGTGTAATAACTAAGTGTAATAACTTTAAGTATAATAACTAAGTGTAATAACCTTAAGTATAATAAATAAGTGTAATAACTTTTAGTGTAATAACTAAGTATAATACCTTTAAGTGTAATAACTTTAAGTGTAATTACTAAGTATAATAACTTTAAGTGTAATTACTAAGTATAATAACTTTAAGTGTAATAACTTTAAGTGTAATAACTAAGTATAATAACTTTAAGTGTAATAACTAAGTATAATAACTTGAAGTGTAATAACCAAGTATAATAACTTTAAGTGTAATAACTGAGTATAATAACTAAGTATAATAACTTTAAGTATAATAACGAAGTGTAATAACTTTTAGTGTAATAACTAAGTGTGATAACTTTAAGTGTAATAACTAAGTGTAAAACTAAGTGTAATAACTTTAAGTGTAATAACTAAGTATAATAACTTTAAGTGTAATAACTAAGTATAATAACTTTAAGTGTAATAACTAAGTGTATAACTTTAAGTGTAATAACTAAGTATAATAACTTTAAGTGTAATAACTGAGTATAATAACTTTAAGTGTAATAACTAAGTATAATAACTAAGTGTAATAACTTTAAGTGTAATAACTAAGTATAATAACTTTAAGTGTAATAACTAAGTATTATAACTTTAAGTGTAATAACTGAGTATAGTAACTTTAAGTGTAATAACTTAAATGTAATAACTTTTTGTGTAATAACTAAGTATAATAATTTTAAGTGTAATAACAAAGTGTAATAACTTTAAGTGTAATAACTTTAAGTGTAATAACTAAGTATAATAATTTTAAGTGTAATAACAAAGTGTAATAACTTTAAGTATAGTAACTTTAAGTGTAATAACTTAAATGTAATAACTTTTTGTGTAATAACTAAGTATAATAATTTTAAGTGTAATAACAAAGTGTAATAACTTTAAGTGTAATAACTAAGTATAATAATTTTAAGTGTAATATCTAAGTGTAATAACTTTAAGTGTAATAACTCAGTATAATAACTTTAAGTGTAATAACTAAGTATAATAACTTTAAGTGTAACAACTAAGTATAATAACTTTAAGTATAATAATGAAGTGTGATAACTTTAAGTGTAATAACTAAGTATAATAATTTTAAGTGTAATAACTTTTAGTGTGATAACTAAGTGTAATAACTTTAAGTGTAATAACTAAGTGTAATAACTAAGTGTAATAACTTTAAGTATAATAACTAAGTGTAATAACCTTAAGTATAATAACTAAGTGTAATAACTTTAGTGTTATAACTAAGTATAATAACTTTAAGTGTAATAACTTTAAGTGTAATAACTAAGTATAATAACTTTAAGTGTAATTACTAAGTATAATAACTTTAAGTGTAATAACAAAGTGTAATAACTTTAAGTATAATAACTAGAAGTATAATAACTTGAAGTGTAATAACTATATATAATAACTTGAAGTGTAATAACTAAGTATAATAACTTTAAGTGTAATAACTTTAAGTGTAATAACTAACTATAATAACTAAGTGTAATTACTAAGTATAATAACTTTAAGTGTAATAACTAAGTGTAATAACTAAGTATAATAACTCTAAGTGTAATAACTAAGTGTAATAACTACGTGATAATAATTTTAAGTGTAATGTGTGTTTGGGTGTTTTCTTATGGCAAAACAACAAAGGGCTATCTGCTCAGCCCACCGAGGGGAATCGAACCCCTGATTTTGGCGTTGTAAAATCCGGAGACATACCGCTGTACTAGCTGGGAGGCATTAAGTGTAATAACTAAGTATAATAATTTTAAGTGTAATAACTAATTATAATAACTTTAAGTGTAATAACTAAGTATAATAACTTTAAGTGTAATAACTAAGAAAAATAACTAAGTATAATAACTAAGTGTAATAATTTTAAGTGTAATAACTAAGTATAATAACTTTAAGTGTAATAACTAATTATAATAACTTTAAGTGTAATAACTAATTATAATAACTTTAAGTGTAATAACTAAGTATAATAATTTTAAGTGTAATAACTAATTATAATAACTTTAAGTGTAATAACTAAGAAAAATAACTAAGTATGATAACTAAGTGTAATAACTTTAAGTGTAATAACTAATTATAATAACTTTAAGTGTAATAACTAAGTGTAATAACTAAGTATAATAACTAAGTATAATAACTAAGTAATAATAACTTTAAGTGTAATAACTAAGTTATAATAACTTTAAGTGTAATAACTAAGAAAAATAACTAAGTATAATAACTAAGTGTAATAACTAAGTGTAATAACTTTAAGTGTAATAACTAAGTATAATAACTTTAAGTGTAATAACTAATTATAATAACTTTAAGTGTAATAACTAATTATAATAACTTTAATGTGTAATAACTAAGTATAATAATTTTAAGTGTAATAACTAAGTATAATAACTTTAAGTGTAATAACTAAGTGTAATAACTTTAAGTGTAATAACTAAGTATAATAACTTTAAGTGTAATAACTAAGTATAATAACTTTAAGTGTAATAACTAAGTATAATAACTTTAAGTGTAATAACTAAGTATAATAACTTTAAGTGTAATAACTAAGTATAATAACTTTAAGTGTAATAACTTTAGTATAATAACTTTAAGTATAATAACTTTAAGTGTAATAACTTTTAAGTGTAATAACTAAGTAAGTGTAATAACTTTAAGTGTAATAACTTTTAAGTATAATAATTTTAAGTGTAATAACTTTTAGTGTAATAACTAAGTGTAATAATTTTAAGTGTAATAACTTTAAGTATAATAACTAAGTGTAATAACTAAGTATAATAACTTTTAGTGTAATTTAAGTAACTAAGTGTGATAACTAAGTAACTAAGTGTAATAACTAAGTGTAATAACTTTAAGTGTAATTACTAAGTAAATAACTACGTGTAATAACTTTATGTGTAATAACTAATCTGTGCTAGCAGTCCCTCATAAGCAGTTAAGACTAGTAGTCATCACCAATAACTCTTGAGCTACTCTTTTACCAACGAATAATGGGATTGAACGTACATTATAACGCCCCACGGCTGGGAATAATTAAAGCTTTAACAAAGTGTAATAACTAAGTGTAATAACTTTAAGTGTAATAACTCAAGTATAATAACTTTAAGTGTAATAACTAAGTATAATAACTTTAAGTATAATAACGAAGTGTAATAACTTTAAGTGTAATAACTAAGTATAATAACTTTAAGTGTAATAACTAAGTATAATAACTTTAAGTGTAATAACTAAGTATAATAACTTTAAGTGTAATAACTAAGTATAATAACTTTAAGTGTAATAACTTTAAGTGTAATAACTAAGTATAATAACTTTAAGTATAATAACTAAGTGTAATAACTTTAAGTGTAATAACTAAGTGTAATAACTTTAAGTGTAATAACTTTAAGTGTAATAACTAAGTGTAATAACTTTAAGTGTAATAACTAAGTATAATAACTTTAAGTGTAATAACTAAGTGTAATAACTTTAAGTGTAATAACTAAGTGCAATAACTTTAAGTGTAATAACTAAGTATAATAACTTTAAGTGTAATAACTAAGTATAATAACTAAGTATAATAACTTTAAGTGTAATAACTTTAAGTGTAATAACTAAGTATAATAACTTTAAGTATAATAACTAAGTATAATAACTTTAAGTGTAATAACTAAGTATAATAACTTTAAGTGTAATAACTAAATGTAATAACTTTTGTGTAATAACTAAGTATAATAACTTTTAAGTGTAATAACTAAGTATAATAACTTTAGTGTAATAACTTTAAGTGTAATAACTAAGTATAATAACTTTAAGTGTAATAACTAAGTAATAACTTTAAGTAACTTTAAGTGTAATAACTTAAATGTAATAACTTTTTGTGTAATAACTAAGTATAATAATTTTAAGTGTAATAACAAAGTGTAATAACTTTAAGTGTAATAACTAAGTATAATAATTTTAAGTGTAATAACAAAGTGTAATAACTTTAAGTATAACAACTTGAAGTATAATAACTTGAAGTGTAATAACTAAGTATAATAACTTGAAGTGTAATAACTAAGTATAATAACTTTAAGTGTAATTACTAAGTATAATAACTTTTAGTGTAATTAAGTATAGTAACTAAGTGTGATAACTAAGTATAGTAACTAAGTATGATAACTTTTAGTGTAATTAAGTATAGTAACTAAGTGTGATAACTAAGTATAGTAACTAAGTGTAATAACTAAGTATGATAACTTTAAGTGTAATTACTAAGTGTAATAACTACGTGTAATAACTTTAAGTGCAATAATAGCTAAGTATAATAACTTTAAGTGTAATAACTAAGTATAATAACTTTAAGTGTAATAACTTTAAGTGTAATAACTAAGTATAATAACTTTAAGTGTAATAACTTAAATGTAATAACTTTAAGTGTAATAACTAAGTATAATAATTTTAAGTGTAATAACAAAGTGTAATAACTTTAAGTGTAATAACTAAGTATAATAACTTTAAGTGTAATAACTAAGTATAATAACTTTAAGTGTAATAACTAAGTATAATAACTTTTAGTGTAATTAACTATAGTAACTAAGTGTGATAACTAAGTATAATAACTTTTAGTGTAATTAAGTATAGTAACTAAGTGTGATAACTAAGTATAGTAACTAAGTGTAATAACTAAGTATGATAACTTTAAGTGTAATTACTAAGTGTAATAACTACGTGTAATAACTTTAACTGTAATAACTAAGTATAATAACTTTAACTGTAATAACGAAGTATAATAATTTTAAGTGTAATAACTAAGTGTATGTTTGTTTGGGAATTTCGCACAAAGCTACTCCAGGGCTATCTGTGCTAGCAGTCACTAATTTAGCAGTTAAGACTAGAGGGAAAGTATCTAGTCATCACCACCCACCACCAACTGTTGGGCTACTCTTTTACCAACGAATAGTGGGATTGACCGTACATTATAACGCCCCCACGGCTGGGAAGGCGAGCATGTTTGGCGTGACTCGGGTGCGAACCCGCGACCCTCAGATTACGAAGCGCACGCCTTAACGCGCTAGGCCATCCCGGGCCCAACAAAGTGTAATAACTTTAAGTGTGATAACTAAGTATAATAACTAAGTTTAATAACTTTAAGTGTAATAACTAAGTATAATAACTTTTAGTGTAATAACTAAGTATAATAACTTTAAGTGTAATAACTAAGTATAATAACTTTTAGTGTAACTAAGTATAGTAACTAAGTGTAATAACTAAGTATAATAACTTTAAGTGTAATAACCTTAAGTGTAATAACTAAGTGTAATAATTTTAAGTAAAATGACTAAGTGTAATAACCGTTCTGTTCAAATTGTTAACATTTAACAAAATTATGGTACTTTATAACAATATTTCAATGTATTAAAAATCACTTATAAATTCTAAAAATAAAGATCCATTTAACAGTAATCAGTGATGTCGAGAAAACCCACTTGTAGAGAAATATATATGTGAAAACGGCTTGTTTGGGTTGAGAAAAGTTTTTACATTGAGGAATGAACAGCGTTTCAACCTTCTTCGGTCATTGTCAGGTTCACAAACGTAAAGGTCGAAACATTGTTCATTCCTCTATGTAAAAACTTTTCTCAACCCAAACAAGCCGTTTTTACATATATATTAAACAATAAGTTGGAACTGGCATAAATAAAATACTTATAAGTAAACTTGATAAGATAATGTTGCAAATTGCATTATACAAAGACCAAAGTGTACTGAAGGCACCAAGTTTTACCTAAAAACTTCTATACGAATCAATGGGTCACAGAAATCTCTAAAAATAAAACAATATAAACAGGTGACACCACTATTTTTGTTAATAAAGCATGGTCGAAGCTTTATATATCACGATAAGAAAAGTATATAAACACTAGAATAATGTGTCACTCCTTCCTGTTGATGCTGAAACGTGCTGTAGATATGGCCTGGTTCTTTCCATAAATGTTTAAAAGGTATTTATATCATGTGATTTTTAATGTCGTTTTATTAATGTTTTAAGGAGCAACATTCAATTAATGGAAAGATTTTGGTTTTAATTTGTGACACACAAGCTTACATTAAAAGACTAAAAATCAGATATTTGTGTTTTAGGCAGAATGTCTATAGAACAACTTACATTTTCATGTTTGAATCTGGTTAGAATCTTAATTTCCCTGAGAGTTCGTTGACAGTAAGTCTGGTGCTCAAACGGAGATATTTTCTTGATAGCTACTCTCATATTATCAGTGTTGTCTTCTGCTGAGCTACAATTAAAATAAGGCGAGTAACCAACAGTTAGAATATATCAGTCTTACTGAGTCTGATGTTAGAAAGTAAAGCAAGAATTAGAAAATAGTTTTCACCAAATATGTCCTCACATTAACCATACTATAAAGATACAAAAATTAGTTGAAACATTGTATGATCTACAAAACAAAGCTAAGAAAGTATAAATATTCTAAAATAGAGTTCAAATAATTAAATAATACACGTATAATTTTAGAAGTTTAAAAGAGACAACTTTAAAAGTATATGATTTATAAAAATTTGATGGTTTTAAAAATAGGTAAATTTTTACTAGTGTTTTTTTACAGATTCACTGAGAAAGCCCTAATAATATAGTTTCTTATTTATAAAACAAATGTTTCTTGAGCACAAAATTGTGTTTTTATACTTTATTTTAAAAATGTGTGTGTCTGAACAGCAATAACAGAATATTTTTAGTTTCACTATCACACCCTGGCTTGAAACAGTTTCAATACACATGGTGGGCAGAAAGCCCATTCTGTAGTTTTATGTTTAACTAAAACAAAACAAAAATTACAGACTGAAAAATATAAATTTTCTCAGCTTGATTACTTTCTTTTCCCAATTCTGACAAACCTTATTTTCACTAGAAGTAAAACTGTGTTATTGTGTGTTATAAATTTACACTTTGAGTTTTCCTTTTTCACTGTTGACAATATATATTTTTTTTGTAATGCAGCAAAAGCATGTTTTCCGTGGCTGATTTAAGGTTGTGTGGGCTTAAGGGCTAATAATTTTTGTGGGTCCTACATCTCATGTAATTTTGCATGAAATAAAATTTTCAATGAGCTCTCATTGAGACTATGGCACCTGGTGGGGCTGAGCACCTCTAGCCCCTACTTATATATGCCATTGCATGTTTTCTTAATTTATTTACATGTATAATTTTATTCATTATATCTACCACCTAATTCAACACATATAAAACTAATTTAGTAACAATTAAAATACAATTTTATTTTATTATTGTAACTAGTTATTTTTCAAAGTCTGTTCTTTATCTTGAGATTTGACATTATTTGTCTATGACAACTAGTGTTTTGATAAATAACAGCTCAGACATTATGTTTCATACTCATGAAGACAAGAAATATAAAACTTTGAAACTTATAACTTAAACGAATTTTAAAGGTGTCACTATCTGTCGTCTTTAGTAAGTGTACTATAAAACATAGCATCTAACTGTAAAAATAACTTGCAAGATAACTATATCATTAAACTTATTATAACTATAGGTATAACTAATTGCATTTAGTGAGAGCAACAGTGATATTCGATACACATAACTAGCTTTCACTGTTAATTTCTTTTTAATTTACCACAGCACTTGTAATGGTAAACTTACGTCGTAAGAGACTGCATTTTAAATTACAGCTTAACAGTAATGAAATCTTAATTAATTTCTTTGTAGCTTATAAGTTAAGTTTAATAAAATGGAATAATAAACTTATACTTTAAGTTACACAATATAATATCAAACTGTATTGCTTATTGTCACTCTTTTAACTTATCTGTACTCATCAGTAATGCATGTATAATATTAATACGTTTTGAAACGTAGTTCTAATTTTTATATTTGAGATAGTGCAATTTTATTGAACGAACGAGGTAAATAAAATTTATCTATAAACTACAATTCAGTTTGCTTGGAGCATATAGTCACTACTTACAGTTCATACTGGCAAACTAACCGACTTTTCAATTACAAATAAATTTAAAAAAAAAAAACTAATTAAATCAAACTTTCAACAACGACCACTTACACAACCATTCCATACGCTCCCTCGCCAATGTACACTAAATTTGTATATCGAGGTCCAACCTCAAAAACTTGTCCTCTCACCACTTGCGACGAAACATCACTCGTTCCAGTCGCCATTTTCATACAACGGCGCGGAAACACTGTGCAAGCGATGACGCTATTCCCGGAACCTTTCCTGTGAAAATACTAAGCCTATGGTGAACTCGCCCTTTTGATAATTTCCCTCGGGTGTCGACAACATTTATAAAATGCAAACAATCGCATTCATTCAGTTACATTATGACCATGGTAGGAACACTACTTTGTATAGACTACAAACATATAGGTTGTTGAGGTGCTGTATTCATTTGTTTTCTTAATTGCAATAAGTTTATTATATTAAATATAACACTTGGTAATGATGAAATACAACATATTGTGTGCACAGCCTTATGAAAACCCAGCTAAACAATTAGATCTCAACTTTCTGATGTACCGAAATATTTGAAAGGGATTTACCAAAGTTTATGATCTTACACATTTTATTTTTTCTTTCTTTTTATTTTTAACTGTAAAAAAATTACGCTCCTTGGACGGTAAAAACAAAGCAAAATAATTATTACAAAATATGTATAATAAATTGTGTGGATAACGGGTTTTCTTTAAAAAAGGTCATTCTCGTCTTATGCTCTTAAATAAAGATTGAGATAAATCAATATATTTTAATTTGTTTATCGTAAAGCGAAAGTTACACAATGGGATACACGTGCTCTTCTCACCAGAGGTATCAAAACCCTCTTTTTAGCATTATTATACATAAACCCTCAGTCTTACCACCGAGCCACTAGAGAGAGGCAACACAATATCGTAGTATCTTAAACTGTTCATGGATATCTGAGAGTGTCAGATATGAAAAGTTCACCCATTTGTTTTTTGTTTTGTTTTTTTGAATTTCGCGCAAAGCTACTCGAGGGCTATCTGCGCTAGCCATCCCTAATTTAGCAGTGTAAGACTAGAGGGAAGGCAGCCAGTCATCACCACCCACCGCCAATGCTTGGGCTACTCTTTTACCAACGAATAGTGGGATTGATCGAACATTATAACGCCCCCACGGCTAAAAGGGTGAGCATGTTTCGCGCGACGGAGATGCAAACTCGCGACCCTCGGATTACGTGTCGCACGCCTCAACCCACCTGGCCATGCCAGGCCGTGAGGGTGTTGACATCAGTCTAAAGTCAGTGCGTAATTTCAGTGGCCACCTTCATTTATGTTCAGCGTTTATGATATATACCTTTACACACCTTTCTGGGCTAGTCTCATATACTCTACTGTTTGTTCATTTTGTAGCATATTTTATATATGTATTGACATATATATATATTTTTAATACAGTGTATACAATAATAAATGATATATTAGGTTACGTTTTCATCTTACCCGAATCCAATAAATCACTCTCAGCAAGTTCGAGGCACACATATGATATAAGAGTAATAATTAAATCCCAATAGTCGGTGTGAAAAGAGTACCTCATATACAACTAACAGTAATAATTAAATCCCACTAGTCGGTGTGAAAAGAGTACCTCATATGTAACTAACAGTAATAATTAAATCCCACTAGTCGGTGTGAAAAGAGTACTTCATATATAACTAACAGTAATAATTAAATCTCACTAGTCGGTGTGAAAAGAGTACCTCATATATAACTAACAGTAATAATTAAATCCCACTAGTCGGTGTGAAAAGAGTGCCTCATATGTAACTGACAGTAATAATTAAATCCCACTAGTCGGTGTGAAAAGAGTACCTCATACATAACTAACAGCCTATTCACTAAAATCTGGGAACACTGGTGTTCGTCAAACAAAGAAATAAGTTATTAGTCCTTGATTTCAGTTATCAACAGTAACGAGCCTAGTATAACCAAGAGGTTAGGGCAGTCAACTCGTAATCTGAGGGTCATGAGTCCAAATCCCTATCACACCAAACATGCTCGCCCTTTCAGCCACAGGGACGTTTTTGTATTGTCAATCCCATTATTCGTTGGTACAAGAGTAGCCCAAGAGTTGGCAGTCGGTGGTGATGACTAGTTAGTTGCCTTCCTTTTAGTCTAACACTTAAATTTGGGACAGCTAGCGCAGATAGCTTTCGAGACGCTTTGCGCGAAATTCAAAACAAACAAACAAACAGCAATGACGTTAGTAGTCTCACCATTGGCTTTGTGCCTCGCTGGTACAGCGGGGATTTACAACGCTAAAATCAGGGGTTTGATTCCCCTCGGTGGACTTAGTAGATAGCCTGATGTGGCTTTGCTATAAGAAAACACACACACAAACACATAACATTGGATTTAAAAAAATCAACGAGGTCATTCATACTTGGGAGTCCCCTCCTAATACAGAGACAAGTCTACGGATTTACAACCTTGAAATAAGGGGTCCGATTCCCCTCGGTGAACTCAGCAGATAGCCTAATATGGCTCTTCTATAAGAAAAACACATACACATACACACAAATACTTTGGGAATTATAAAGTTATATGTTCATAGCCATGTGTGTTCGTGAGAAAATAATGTGTCAAAACTAGAATTTTATATGTATGGAAGTTTCGAGAGACCCTTAAATCCTCAAGTAAGACAAATAATTTCGAAAACGTCGTGCGTGTCCTTCCCAAACAACTAAGTTTGAAGGTTGTGCTTCTGGTTTCTTGAGAGATCACACAATTTCGGCGTTGAGTAAAAAAATAATAAAATATTCGAAAACGTACGTCTGTTAAACAATACGGAATAATTACTTGTCTATTAGTAATATGTCGAACATTCTTTATATATCAGCATTAAGTTAGGTTACCTGTGGTGAATGAAAAGACTTGCAGTATCTTTAGAAGCAAATCAAACTAGTTTTGTACCAACGTTGGCGCCAGGCGAATAAATCTCTTAAAGTGAAACAGTTGTACGGAAAACAGCAAAATGAACTATGTAATTCGTCAAAAAATACAGTACGTACAGATAATCCCATAATTAGTTGAAGGGGCCCGGCATGGCCGAGTGTGTTGAGACGTTCGACTCGAAATCCGAGGGTCGCGGGTTCGACTCCTGGTCGCACCAAACACGCTCGCTCCTTCAACCGTGGGAAGGTTAATATGTGACAATCAGTCCCACTATTCCTTGATAAAATAGTAGCCCAAGAATTGGTGGTGGGTGGTGATGACTAGCTGTCTTTCCCCTAGTCTTGCACTGGTAAATTCCCTAATTTACGGTTAGCGCAGATAGCCCTCGAGTGGCTTTGCGCGAAATTCAAAACAAACTAAAAACAATTATTTGAAGTGTCAACGAATAAAAGCACGAAATACTGTTAACTTTCTAATCGTTGTAGCAAAAGCTCATGTAATCTCATTTTAAAAAAATCACTGATATGAAATTAAACCTTGACTTGTTGTTAATCTTGAAACTAAATAACAGTAAATCATTGTTTAACTATTACAAAATAAAAGCTGAAATATTGCTATACACTAGACAAAGCTTCATCCGAACAAACCTGGAAAATTCGATTTGTAGAAAACGTGCTACTGACAGATAAGCCTAACATTATATACGAGATCTGCATTCTCTTCATATTTACCGACAAGTATTAAAGTCACAATTAAATCATGTATCCACTCTGGACATAACACCAAACAGTTTTCACCATCAATATATTAAAGCATTGCAAGCAATATAGCACACATCTCTTTTTGAACAAAGTACAGTTTCACTGAGCAGGTTACGTTGTCTGAATGAAGAACACCAAGAAATCTTTCCAGGATTATCTAACAGATGACAATATGAGGACAAAATGAATCATGCAAGAACAATGTGAAGGTCACTCTCAAAGCCCTGCAACATTAACGGACCGAAACCACCAACACAAAACTATGTAGGTGCAAATGTTATGAAGATGTAAAGTACTGAGAGTAGTGTAGGAGGCGTCATCAGGGTGAGTTTGTTTGTTTGTTTATTTTGAATTTCGCGCAAAGCTACTCAAGGGCTATCTGCGCTAGCCGTTCTTAATTTAGCAGTGTAAGACTAGAGGGAAGGCACCTAGTCATCACCACCCACCGCCAACTCTTGGGATACTCTTTTACCAACGAATAGTGGGACTGACTGTCACATATTAGCGTTCCCACGGTTGAAAGAGTGAGCATGTTTGGTGCGACCAGGATTCGACCTCAGATTACAAATTGAATGCCTTAACCCACCTGGCCATGCCAGGCCTCATCAGGGAGAGACAACTCGTACAGTTATTCTGGTTCCAAGCTCTTGAAGATGTGAGGGAGGAAAACGCTGGATTTTTTGTTAATTTAAATTGATTCAACGTTTGTCCATTAACTCTATGGCTCGGCATGGCCAAGTGCGTTAAGGCGTGCGACTCGTAATCTGAGGGTCGCGGGTTCGCATCCCCGTCGTGCCAAACATGCTCGCCCTCCCAGCCGTGGGGGCATTATAATGTGACGGTCAATCCCACTATTCGTTGGTAAAAGAGTAACCAAAGAGTTGGCGGTGGGTGGTGATGACTAGCTGCCTTCCCTCTAGTCTTACACTGCTAAATTAGGGACGGCTAGCACAGATAGCCGTCGAGTAGCTTTGTGCAAAATTCCAAAACAAACAAACAATTATATAACGTACTTGGAAGAGTAGTTGTATATTTATTGATCAAATTAAACAATGGATTTTGTGCTATTTTATAACAAATATGAGAAAGATGATAATTAATGAACCATAACCAACTCAATGATAAAATATAAACCTAAATGTGTCTCTTTAAAGTTACATAACTTATAAAATAATTCAACTAAAAATAAACACCCTTTTATCTGAAGAACAGTTTACACAACGAATAGAAGGAAGCTGTTTAATAATAAGGCTTATGTTTAAGTTTTCGACACTGTCCTTAAAAAGGCTTTTTTTAACCTTTCAACTCTGATCTTGATAAGGTTTCTATTTAACCTCTCAACTCTGTCATTGATACGATTTCTATTCAACCTTTCAACTCTGTCCTTAACAAGGCTTCTGTTGAATCCACACAAAGAAAGTTGACTTTTTTTTTTTTTTGGTATTCATAAACTATCTAGCTACGTTTATTAGGATCCACCAATCACATTTTTTTAAATACTGTAACGTGACATGTAACTGCTGTAGCCCTATAAATGTGAAGTGTAGTAACATCGTGTTTAGTCCCCAGCTGTGAATAAGATAGTCATGTTCCAAACGAACACACATTGGTGGTATTCATTTAACGAGAGTGTTATTTCTTTGTCCGGCTGTTCATGGACGTTTGCTATCGGAATTTATAAACGATGGCAATCGAAATGATGTACGTCTAGAATACCTGTAACCATCAATTGTCGCTGACAGACCAACTAATGAGATAACTGAACGAAACAGTAATGTGAAACGGATATCAGACTGTTTGTCAATTGACGGAAACACAATGTGTTGTTCTAACAAATCAAGTCAATAGAAGTGGTGTAATAGTGTGAGAAATACCACCCTGCTATGGACTGAATCCTTTCAAATTTGAGGGAAACAACGTGTATCTGAAGTGACCCTTAATTTTAACCATTTAATTCCATGGAAAAATGTGTTGATTCAAGCAAATATTTGATTTATAACAACAACAAAAAGCAGTTTTTCTTGTCATCAGTTTTACATCCGTTATATTGTACTGCTTGTATATGCAAGCATTTATAATTATAAACCGGAAATGACATCTGAACAGCTGGTATGGGTATTAACACTTTTATTGATTAGCAGAGAATAACGTTTCGAGCTTCCTAGGTCATCTTCAGGTTATGAAGGTTAACATTTTTATTTCAACTGAATGATATCTGAACGGTTGATTAAGACAGAGAAATATTTCTGCTAATTTCTGTTTGTGATTTGTTGAAGTCCAACTCTTTAGGTAGGAAGTAAAGTTTCTTACACAAACTTCTACTGATGCTGACAATTCAATTGACACTGATATTAGTTTTTGTGGTTACCAAGCTACCTACTGCATGGTGATATACTAACACAATGGATTGAATGTTTGTTTGTTTGTTTTGAATTTCGCTCAAAACTACACGAGGGCTATCTGCACTAACCGTCCCTAATTTTGTAGTGTAAGACTAGACGGAAGGAAACAAGTTATCACCACCCACCGCCAGCTATTGGACTACTCTTTTACCAACGAATAGGACTGAAAGGGCGAGCATGTTTGATTTGACGGGGATTCGAACCTGCGGCCCTCAGATTACGAGTCCAACGCCATAACTACCTGGCCATTATAGAAAAAAATATCTTATTGTAGAAGGAAAATGGATTATATATAATTTTTATATTTAAATAAATAACTGACGGAAAACAGGCACTACGTATATATATATGTGTGTGTGTGGGGGTATTTTATTTTTGACAATCAATCCAGTAATTCCCCGAATTTTTTTAAACGCAACAAAAATCCACTCTGGGAGTGTCTGCGACTGACAAGTACGTGGCATTATTAAATATTCTGGTTTGTAAGATGATGTAGGTTTACAATCGATTAACTGTGATAAAATTACTGTTTCTAAAAATAAACAACCAAGGTACATTAAGGATCACTGGTTATAATTAAGAGCTAGCGTCACAATGAACGTGGAGCCGTAGAGTTGAACGCGTGTTATGTGTGTGTGTGTGGGTAATATGCTGCAATGACGACTGTTGAAAAAAACAGTATCTGATGTAACAGTACATCAAACTTGTAAAATCAGGACTGGATTACAGCTAACCTAAATTTTAGTTATATCGTATTAAACTCAACTATTTTTCAAGTGGCCTAAATAATATCTTGTCTTTACATTTAATGTTTTTGCTATTTATTGTCTGGTATCGTGACTTCACGGGCGCAAATAATTACCGTCTGCAACAGATACAACGTCACGTAGCCAATTTTATCAAGATCCAATCAAAGCACAATATATTTATTCTTCCCGCTTATCGATTTACTAATCGTCAACAGATTCTGCTGAATGTTTCCTGAACCGGATAAGACTTAATGACGTCATGGAATATGACTTTAACCTGTCGTTATGTAAACTTTACACATGGAAATGTCACTAACATGAATTAGTACTTTTTTTTTAAATATTCATTTTCATAACATTTATAATAAAGCAAGTTCAATTTGATGAATTCTTTTAACCTTTTATTAAGTGTTGTATACACACACAATTCTTCATTTTTTTTCTATTTCTTTAATTGATCAGCTGTAAGTTTACGTATTTTTCAACTCTAAAATACATAGTTTGAGTCTTCGTGATGAACGAAGAGCAGATAGTCCTTCACACAGATCTGCGCCAAAAAACACCTTATATTTGCAGTTTTTAGTTTAGAAATGTTTCGTATTTTTAGCTTTCTTTTCGTGAATTAGTGAACCTGCGTTTACAATAATTTAATATCGATTTTATTCATTTTTGTAACTTTCTTTTGAAATTCTAAATTAATTGTGATTTTCAACTTTTAATTTCGTCTTACAATTTTTTAATTCGAGTGGTTGAAGTCTTTTATTTTCCTTTGTTGTCTTAAAGTAAGTGTCAGGGTGTCTTAAGTGTGATCTATTACTGGAATTTACGACACGTTTGTTATGACTTTAATGTGTCCGTTTAACGTGCGATGTTAAAGTTAGGATTCCGGAAAACAATGATGTAAGAAAACGTGTATAGATTATCTCTCTCGGTCAGGAATATTCAGATAAGTTTTCTAAATTATTGTGAAAGTTTTATATAAGTACTTAATACATTTTTGTAATCCACATGTGTGTGTGAACGTTGAAAAATTACAATAATTTTCCATCTTAGATAATAGTTACAAATACGTGTTTGGTTCATATCGATGTGAGGCGTCTTCGTTTGCACGTTTAAAACCATTTTAACAATGTTCAGGCTTCGCTACATTATTTACGTTTGAAATTTCATCCCCTTCCACTTATTAACGAATTTTGGCAAATAATAGAAGTCTGAAACGTTGGTACTTATTTTTGTAGTGTTTATGCTGAAGATGGAATTAGGAAAGTTCTATTGCTTATCTTGTGGACAATTTTAAATTACATTCCTACTAAACGATTTGTGAGTTTGACACGAACAGTAGCATTCCGTCAACAGTCAAGTGAAATGTCTTCGCTTGAAGGGGGTATAATTACTAGTCATGTCAACGTATTTTTCATTTTACAGGCCGTATTTTTAAAGATTTTTTTTTTATGAAACTAAGATATTAATTTTTCACCATAGCAACTACATACTTATATCCACATCAACCCAGTAACGACTGTAACTAATTAAAAATACTGTTCTTACACAATTGCATGGCTAGTGCTAGTCGTCGATAAAAGAAAAAAAATGGACTGTGGAAGAGATGGGGCTAGTTATATCGTATTTTCCAGGTTCTGCTAATGAAAACCATAGTCTTTCCATATTCTCCAGAAGAGAAAAATTAATTTGGAAAATTCCATGCGAACCCTGTAACGGGAAGTATTTCCTTTGGATGTGTTTATTTGGAATGGTTGCTGACGATAGTAATTATGAGATACCACAATAGGACTCTGATCTGACTTGAGAGCGAGACATTTCATTATATTTTATCCTGTATGGAGGTATTTTATTCTAATGCATTTTTATCAAGAAGTTGTTTTATAACAGAAGTAGGAGCCAGACAATTATATATGTGAAACCGGCTGGTATGGGTAGATAAAGCACTATGTAGAGATTGTTCGCTCCTCTATATAGTGCTTTCTCTATCCATACCAGCCGTTTTTACACACAATTTTCTCTACAAGTGGGTTTTCTCGTCGTCACTGATTAGGAGCCAGACAGTTTAACAATGACTAACTTGTTCTCAACATACATCTATTTGTTCAGTAGTGTTTTCCAACTTCTTTATCTGTTCGAGTTCACTGTAATTCTATTAATGAAATTTCTGGAAGTTGCATTTTACAGATAAATTATTCTTAGATCTTTGGTATCAGAAAACGTAAATATCGCACACAGTTGTTAAAAAAATAACGTGAATTTCATTTACAGTGTCTACCAATATTGTTACCTGTAGTGTGAGCAGTGCAATATACAGGTGAAATATTTTGCTTACTTTATAATAATAATGTTGTGCCACTGTAGTAAATCTTTAATATACTTCCTATAATGTTTGATTACTTCATCCATATTAAGAATTATACTAGAAGCTGCAGCACAAATCTCTTTATTTAAGTAATGGTTGAATGGCTATAACAGCAAGGGTATCAAGAACGATAAAAATAGCTGACGATCAAGTTATAACAACAGTGTGTGGTAAGTATTACAGTTAGATGGATCTGAGAAACTAATACTACCATTATGTATGTTCATATCCTTTAGGCAGGGGTCATTTTCAGCTGAGATAGCTTCATTTTGTCTACCAGGGTAGTTGGCTTCTGGAATGGGCTGCCACTGGATGTTTGTTGTAGGGGCAGTAGATTTAAATTACTAAAAATAAAACTTTATAACTAAATGAATGATAAAAGCTGGTTTTTAAGGTGTTAATTTTAGTTATTTCTTTAATTTATTTATTTGATAGTTTTAGTTTAGAGAATGGCCCAGCCAAGATGGACCAACAGATCCTTTGTTGTCCCTAAATATTATACACGAATTATAAGAATATTACAGTTTATTTTTAGGATGTAACCTTCAAAAATAAAATTGTGTTATCCATGATTTTACAAGCTCTAGTTGCATAGTAAAATATATAGGTTTTAATACAAGGTGTTGAGACTAAATCAACAAAACCTTTTATCTTTTTGTTTTGAATTTTGCACAAAGCTACACTACAGCCATCTGCACTAGCCATCCCTAATTTAGCAGCGTAAGACCAGAGGGAGCCAGACTAGAGTTAAGGCATCACCTACTGCCAACTTTTGGGCTACTTTTTTACTAACGAATAGTGGGATTGACCGTAACACTATAATGTACCCAATTGCTGAAAGGGTGAGTATGTTTGGTACAACCGAGATTCGAACCTGCAACCCTCAGATTACGAGTCAAGCACCTTAACACACTTGGCTACACCGGGCCGATATTTATCTTTAACTAAATATATTAATAAACCAATAATTATTCCAGTTCCTGTTCATAGGCGAGGGCAACATATCCTCTCACTCAAATGATTTTTATAAACTAAAGCATAAGATTATATTACTTACCTGTAAGTTGAATATGTTTATATTATTTAATTTCAAATCAACATTGCCAACATACAAACCGAGAATATGTACAGTATGTATTTATTATTTTATACATGGCTTTAAAAAGAAGTTATTACTAACTTCACCAAAAATTGATTATTATACACATGTTATAGTCTTAAAAACAGATTACACAATGTAACAAAATGTTTACTTTTTCTCATTCCTGGGCAGAAAGTTTTATTTTCCAATTGCTTATGCCTAAAGTAAATAGAAAATACCTATTTTTCTCTTCAAACTTTGCTTTTGTGACCTGGATAATGAAATTTTCAAATTTACCCATTTTCCAGAACATTCCAGATAGATTCAGTGCTGAGTAGCTGATAGAGAATTTTCTCAAACTTACAAGAATTTTCAAGAACTTTCTGGAATGTGAGAGAACTTGCACGAATTTTCTAGAATGTTGGAGAACTTAGAGAATTTTCTAGAACTTTCCATAGTAATATATATATACAGGGGCTCACCACTCACCACTTCAGTTTTAGCTGCTTAAGTGAACATATAGACCTATCTGATTTTTATCAGAGATGGTATCAAGGAGCTGCAAGCATTCTCCAGATGCTATGTACGTGGCCAATTCATCAAGTCAAGAGCGAAAAAGTACTCTGTGACAGCAGCTGCTAAAATGCATGAAGCCTACAAGGCATATTTTGGCATGCCTGTCTGGGATCAAGACAAACCCTGGGCACCTCGTTTTACCTGCGAACACTGTAAGAAAACTCTAGAAGGTAAGACGGATTGTTTTTGCTTCCTTGAATAGTAAGATTTTATATTATACAGATTTTAGACCTTTCAAAATTTAAATATCTTTTGGTGCACCTCAAAGAGGAATACAACAGCATTAAGACCTTGCTAGAAGCCTTGAAATATGATAAGTATGGCTGGGAGGTTATCGGAAACTTCAAAATGGTGACATTCCTGATGGGTCTCCAAGGAGGCTTTACCAGTTTCCCTGTTATCTTTGTCTTTGGCACAGCAGCACACTACAACAGGAAGCACTAGCCACAATGAACCAAGTTCTCTGTGGGGAGGTGCAATGTCCAGTGTGAGCCATCAGTGGACCTTCAGAACGTGTTGTTCCCACCATTGCACATAAAATTGGGTCTTATGAAACAATTTGGCACAGCTGTTGATAAGGAGTCTGCAGCCTTTGAGACTTCTTCCCTGAGCTGTCTGAGGCAAAGGTCAAAGCTGGTGTCTTTGTTGGACCACAAATAAAGAAGATCCTGGAGTGCACAGAATTTCCCTGGAAGTTCAGTGGGAAGGGAAAAAAAAAAAAGCTTGAGGCAGCTTTGTCACAATAGTTTGGGGCTTCTTGGGCAATCACAAGACCAAAATTTATGTGGCACTGGTGAAGAACTATGGCAAAATGGATGTCCCTGAAAGTCCATATCCTTGACGCTCATCTTGATAAATTTAAGGATAGCATGGAAGCACATTCAGAGGAGCAAGGCGAGAGCTTCCACAAATATATACTGAACTTTGAACACCTCTATCAAGGAGAATATAACGAAAACATGATGGGAGACTGTATTTGAGGTCTGATACGTGAAAGTGATTTACATTACAGTCGTAAATCTTGAAAAACTACTAACTTCTAAACATTTTTGTATAACTTTAGTGTAAATACATGTTAATCTTAATTTATATGTTGTTTTATTCAGACCTTATGTAAATGAAAATGTGCAAATTTGCCCATTTTTACATGGAAAATATGTTAATTTCTAAGTTTCATTATCCATACCACAAAAGGAAAGTTTGAAGGGAATGATGGCCATTTTCTGTACTTGTACAACATAAGCAATTAAAAAATAACACATACTATCCAGGAACAAAATTTGTGTTACATAGTGTTATTAATGGTAAAACTATTTTCACATTAATAACAATAGTACCCACAATTACATAATTTGTGATGCCTTGAAACTGGATCTTCTCCAGTGTACCAATAAATAACCATCTTATTACACTAGCTTTCTTAAAGAAAGTAAGGAAATGTATTACAAGTGAATCTATCTCCTTCTGAAGTAAGGAGATTGAAGACAAAGTTAAAACAAGGTGAATAGCAACCTTTATTAAAGTGATAAAAACAAAAAGTGAACAAATACACTACCTCAGAGAGAACACTTCATTGGGTTCTGATAGTGTTATTTCAGAAAGTGACAGAACACACAACACTACATACACAATTCTATAGTACCATACCAAAAGGTGTAAAAATCACAGCACTGCCTACAAAATTCTATAGTGACATACCATTAGGTGTAGAAATCACAACACTGCATACACAATTCTACAGTGTCGTATCACTCAGTGTTGAAAGCACAGCTCATATCTATATTCAAAATTCTACAGTGCTATACAACTGAGTGTGCATCTCTGGTGGTCATTCTGATACAAAGTAAGGGCATGTCTTTGAAACAACAACTGTACAATAATTAGTTGTCCACCTTTTCTTAGTATACTCTACTATACAACAATCTTTCTGACAAGAAAGCACAGGAAACATCATAGAGGAATGACCAGAAACAACTGACTCATTAACAGAGAAGATAGCTATTCACTGTTCCATAACACAGCAATCTTTCCTACAGTTGTTCAGTTGATCCATGGTAAATGTCTAGTTACAGCTCAAAAGACACAAGATATCAAAGAGAATACTCATAATAATAGGTACTTAATGGTCATTCTGATTTAAGAAAAACAACTCAAACACCTTTCCTGACCAACACTGTGTTTTTAAAATATAAACAGAGCAGTGGAAAATAAGTACCTCAAAATAAAAACAAGGATATAAGTACCTCATTTAATAACAAGTATACTAAAGGGTAGGAAATAAGAACCTCTAAACAACAACAAACATATTAAAGAGCAGGAAATAAGAACCTCTGAACAACATATTAAAGAGTAGGAAATAAGAACCTCTAAATTAGAAACACATTAAAGAGTAGGAAATAAGAACCTCTAAACAACAACATATTATAGAATAGGAAATAAGAACCTCTAAACAACAACATATTAAAGAGTAGGAAATAAGAACCTCTAAACAACAACATATTAAAAAGTATGTAATAAATACCTCAAAATAACAAGTATATTAAAGGAGTAGGAAATAAGTACCTTTATTGATGGACCTCAGCGTTTAAGAATTACAAAGTGTTCCTGGTTTTACTTCTAATGAAGAAAATGTGGGACATTAAACACAGAATAAAAAAGAAACGTCTCTCTGTTACAGACAGCAAACAAATGTAAGGTTTCAAATTTCCATCCTATCAACAGTGCATCCAGGTAAAGAATATACAATGACCTAAGATTGAAATAAAACAATTTAGCTCAACACATCACTCAACACTCTGCTCTATGTGTTAAAATTAAACTAAGTCCATTGGCTTGAGCAAAATTTGTTTGGCAACGAAATTTTTACTGCATGGAGCAAAGAGAAAATGTTTCTTATCATCCAAGTTGTCTTTCAGGACCCCAAAACTGTTTTTGAGGCTTAAAAGATTTTTAAACTTACATTCCCACCATGAATGTGATTTGATTTAGCTGAAGTTAACTGAAAAACATGGTAAAAGTAAATGAAAATTAAAACACTTTACTTCATCCAATTCTTAAAGTGTAAACTTTCATCACTTTTGTAATTACCAGATTCAATTTAATCAACCGTAATCTGATGTGGTATAAAACCTGGAAAATTCATATGCTGCAATTCAACCATGGTGATCTATGTTGTTAATATCAGTACAGAGAAAATGAAACAAATCTCTTCCCTTAACTATGATTAAAAACCTTGTACTCACTGGATGAATCAATATAAAAAATACAAGTTCTATAACTGGTGATAAGACAACTATGATTTTAATATTGTTACACTGATAGTACATATGACCATATCTCTATTAATACCATGAAATGAGAGATTTTTTCCACTAAGTGCACTTCCGAGAGTTAATTAATTCGGTTAATTTTCAGTATGTGTGTTTTCTAACTATGAACCTTCTTCATGAAATTAACTGAATAAATTTTGCATTTGTCACAAGTAGGCTAAAACCAAGAAACATACATGTGTTTGCAGAACCATTCTGTATCTGTTGTGATCTTACCACAAGTTGTAGATTTTGATGAACTAGATAAAAATGTCCTAATGTAGGAAAGCCCACTATTCAAGTTAAAAATTTCTGGTTATTTCATAAGAATTAGGTACTCACACTTGTCAAGTACTACTATCTAATGAGAGATGAATTATTCCTTTCGATAGACAAATTCATGATGTCAGAAAAACATTTAGGTTCAAGAAGTCTTGACACAAAATGATAAAATCCTGTAACTTAAGTGATTTTGAAAGGTGTACCTTTCTTCTTCAGTGGTATGCTGGGAATGGATGTATTATTTTATTTCTTCTTCAAAACGAAGTAACACAAAAAAGAATAAAGATATGATGAAATTGTTTTAACTTGCTAAGAGAAATAAATCCACAGGTATAATATTTTATTAATCATAAAATTTCAAGTTTGCTCCTGAAGACGAATTGTTTTTTGTTTGTTTTGAATTTCACACAAAGCTACTCGAGGGCTATCTGCGCTAGCCGTCTCTAATTTAGCAGTGTAAGACTAGAGGGAAGGCAGCTAATCACCACCACCCACTGCCAACTCTTGGGCTACTCTTTTACCAACAAATAGTGGGATTGACCTTCACATTATAACGGCCCCATGGCTTAAAGGGCGAGCACGTTTGGCACTACGGGGATGCGAAGCAGCGACACTCAGATTACTAGTCGCACGTTTTAACACATTCGGCCAGGCCGGGCCCTGAAAAAGAAAGGTTCACCTTTCAAGACCATTAGAGTTTTAGGGCCTTTATCATTCTGAATAAAGACGAACGTATGAAGAAGTTTGTCAACTAAACCTTAAAGTAAAATTTTAATAGACATCACTTGAAACTTTATTATTAATAAAATATCTTTAAATTAATTTTAAGCATTTGTTTCTCTTAGTATGTTTTGTTTACTTATTCTTGAAACAGAATAAAAATTAAACATTTTCCTTATTAAAGTAAGAAACCTTAATCAGATTACCAGCAATATTAATCATTACAAGCTCTCATATAAACACAGACACGTATCTCAGATTATTACCAACTATCGTATTTTGTATAGAATAACATTAAAAGGAACAACAAACATTTCTGTCAGCTTGTAAATTAACACAATATATTTTATTTTCAGATACTTTTAATTACTTCAAAATTTCTTCTGAAACATCTGGTATTCATCTCAGTGATGATGAGAAAACCCACTTGTAGAGAAAAAAATGTATAAAAATGTAAAAACAGCTGGTTTGGGTTGAGATATGTAGATGACACGGTTGCGGGATTCACATCTAGAGAACACAAACTTAATTTTTTCAATCACATTAACTCTATACATCCCAACATTAACTTCACACTTGAACAGAAAGAAAGCAATCAAATATCATTTCTTAACCTCAAAATTACAAGAAATGATACACAATGTAAAATGGAAATCTGCCAAAAAATCACCCATACTGGACTATACATTCCTTGGGACTCACATGAAACGAAACAAAAACTCAGCATACTAAGAAACCAAATAAACACAGCCATAAAACTATGCTCACCAGATAAAATTAACAATGAATTTGGCAAAATAAAACAATACCTCATCAACATCAGTAAGTTTCCTCCACCAACCGTATGAAACATTACACGCACACACCAAGACAGAAAGCAAAATCAACTAACAAAAGTAAATATATCCCACAAATTAAAGGCCATGAAACCATTTTCTGCTGCATACTATATATTCCCGACATCAGCAGAAAAATAACCAACATTTGGCAAAAACTAGCAACAAAATATAACATTCCAGTTAATACCAAATTTATTCAAAAACCAGGCATAAAACTAAGGTCTATACTATGTAAAAACTACACTGACAAACACCACACCAGCATTATGTATAAAATACAATGTGATAACTACCATGACTTCTACATTGGAGAAACAAGTAGAAAAATGGAAACCAGATTTAAAAAACACAAAAAGTCACCTTCATAAGTTTTCAAACACTGCAAATCAAATAAACACAACATAACCACAGAAAACACTCAAACACTAAATAAAGAAACAAACATAAACAAACACAAAATTAAAGAAGCCTTACTTATATCACAACTCAAGCCCAAAATAAACCAATACAAAGGAACACCTTTATACCTATATTAATAAATATAATCAAACCCTCCACATTCCTACACTCAGTTACACAACCCTCTTCAAACATGTGGTCAGCTATCGGTCAGTTACCTTTTTCTTTCTTTGTGAACCTGACGATGACTGAAGATGGTCAAAACGTTGTTCGCTCCTTTACATAAAACATTTTCTCAACCTAAACCAGCCATTTTTACACATATGTGAACCTGACAATGACCAAAGGAGGTTGAAACATTGTTTGCTTCTCTACTAGTGCCTTCTCTACCCATTCCAGCCGTTTTTACACATATGGTATTCATCTGTTACAAATATGATGACAGGGTATATTGTTATTGTCGACATTTTTTGCTTCAAAAACTAGTATGTTGCTTTAAAAATAACTTGAATGTTATTGATTTATACAGCATGGTTGAGAAATAAATGTGTGGAAGATATTATATCATCATAGCAATAAACTAACTTTTGTTTATTTAAAAGTAATTTTACTTTTATGTGCATCACATCCAGCATACAACTCTCTCACATTTAACAGACTTATGAAAATTATTTTTCCACATAAGTCACAAGAGGTCAGATTCCACGGCTTGGTCTTAACGGGGACACATGATACTTCGGCCTCCATCAATAGCAAGTGTCTGTCCTGTTATGAAAGAAGCATCATCCGAAGCCAGAAATGCTATAGTTTTTGCCACCTCATCTACAGTGCCAACACGCCCCATTGCATGAGTGGTCTTGCTGTGTTCTAGAAACTGTAAATATATAGATTTAATGATCTTATTAAACTAAATAAAAATGTGTGTGTGTGTGTATATATTTGTTACTACAAGAAAATGTACACAATAAATTAATATATGAAAATGATCAAAACTGGCCACTGTCTAATGAAGCTTCACAAAGATATTTCATATACTCCAAACCTGGAGCAGCTTCCCATTTGTACACTATTCATGCATACATTTGTCGATAAAACAGGCTTAAAACTAGTAAATAAAATACAGCCAATGCAATCTCTTACAGTAACTAATAAATATGGTAGGTAGTGTATATTTCTGTTTTATAAAAGATGTAGAATAGTCCTGTGCAAGACCTCTGATTTTGGAGCTGGCAAGCTACATTTGATTTTATGCAATTTAACACAATATTCAAGTTGTGATGCATTATAAGAGAAACAGTTAATACCTTAGTGTGGGTTGTAGGATGCTCCTGGAAAAACTCTTTGAAAATAAATTATAGTTAGTTATCATCATGGGTTGAACAAGTATTAAACACAGAAAAGGGTCCATTTAAAGCACACTAAAAATATGTTTGCTAGCATTTACCACAATAAAAAACAATCTTTAATGTTTTATTACTTCATCTGAATATTACAGTAACAATAAAAAGACTGTGAAATAAGGTTCTAAAACGGTTTGAGATTTTAGACGTAAGAAGTTGTTCTAAAATTAAGAAAAAATAGTTAGGAGGTCATTTTGTGTGTGTGTATGTGTGTCTCATAAGAGCTTTAACACATACTGGTAACTACTGTTTTGTCATCTCCTTCATTTACAAATATTCTTTAGTTTTCATGTATGTTAGTATACATACATCAACACATTAATGGTTTCACACCACTAAGAAAAGTGTGTTCACAGACTACTAATTTGTACATAAACATTTACATTTAACAGCCACAAGTAAACTGAAAGGCAGTGGTGTCACTTCAAGATGTTTCTCCTTTTACTATCATTATTATTTCCATGCAGTTTATTTTGTAAAAAAATCATCAATGTTTATAAATTAGGCAAGTGTAGAGGAATGAGAGCTTCTAGGCATATTTACACCCAAGATAATAACGACACACCAAAAACGGTAGTTAGCATCAGACACAGCCACTGTGCAGGTTGATGTCACAGACACACCCATTTTGATGCTAGAGATAAATTAGTATATTGACTATTATTTTGAAAACCTAGCAAGACAAGTATTACGAACAAGATAATGAATCTAAATAATACAAGATATTAGTATAGAAAATGTGAAAGAAAAGACCACCATGTTCTTATATTCTGCATTTCTACCACCACCGTTTCACACGGAACATTATATGTTTTATGTTGCCTGTATATTCAGTTTGTCAAGATACAGATGTGAAAAGTTGTTGTAAATGACCCGTGTTACTCCTCATTATTTTCAAACTGTTTGATTACCTCTTGATAGCTTACACATGGTTGATATCACAAGTTTACGCAAGCCTCTTTCTGACGAGATAGTATTTCATCTCTCATTTATTGTTTGCTTAGATTCTTGTCTTGCTCGAATAAGAACCTTTGCCTTCTCAGTTGTATTCCTGAGAGGATGTTATGATGGATCAGAATCTGACAGTGATTCTTATCCGTGAGGTTAGCATCAACTTATGATATTCATACACCACCAACATACATTGTAGATATAGTACACCGACTACAATACGAATGAATAAATGACAAAATTAATTACAATCATCACTGTTGAAAAGTCTCAGTTTTCTACCTTGACCATTTCTGTTACTAACAGCATCAATGAATTTACACGTAATCCTCTCCTGGTGCTGATTATAGCTCCTACTGAAATATGACACCTTGCTGCAGTGTTTCACATGGAATATCGTTGACCCGCTGAAACTTCTGATTTCTAAATGGTTAACTGTCATGCTGTATTTCAATTTTACACTGAATTACACTACTGCTACTGGGCATAGCATGATTGCAAATACTTTTTATATTAGTGTGGAACTTTTGTTGGGTGAAAAACAATTACATTACATTGTTACCATCAGCACTAGAATACACAACATGGCAACATGCTTTAGTTAACTTTTATATAAAATGGATGCAAAATTATTAAAACTAACATGGGTTCAAACGGATAAAAGTTAATGTGAAATTCTTAAAAGTATAGTACAAAATGGTGTAGCTTCAGTGTGTAATATGATAATCATACTAGTTTATTAGATTACATTATATAACAATGACTATCTTAAGCCTAAAAAATCTGATATTTGATTCAAAACTGAAAACACATCACTATATTAAAGGCCTGCATCTGAACAGCTAAGATACTTTAACATAAAAGTAAAAACATACCTTTTTATACTGTTCTTCAGACATACCTCCACGCTTATGGACATTAGTTATTATTACCCCAGGACTATGAAAAAAAAATTAACTTGCACAATTTGTAACTGACACTTGGATGCAACGTAATGGCACAAAATAATATCAAATATTAAGATTTTGGTAATACAAGTTCACATTCTAGAAATTAATCATAATTGAAAAACTTTCAAGGAAAAAGTTTAACTCAATCCAAAGCACAGGTAGCATTATTAAATGGTAATTTGTGACAAGATATAAACTTTCAGTGGCTTCAAGAATTAGCATTTGAAAAGCTACATTTAGTTATTAAACATATTAGTCAAAGTGGCACAGCTATTGTTCAAAATACACTTTTTAATACAAACTATGTGAGAATAATGACGTGTTTTCTTTTCCAAACACTTTTCAATCAACCTTCATTTCTTGACAGACTGACTTGAAACTTATTGTGGTTATTCTTTGGTTTAATATGCCTGGTCCACCATTTTTATTTATGCCTTTTTGATGATTTTATGGGGGTCAAGGTTAAGAAAAATCCAAAAATGTATATTTTGGGCTTCTAAGGGGTCATATTTCTAGTGATAAAGTTGAAAATTAGCACAAATATAAACTTGCATGTGCCCAACACAATGACATGAATGAAACTAGCTGCTTTTGAGTCTTTTTCAAGAGGGTGTGTGGGTTAGAAGCACAGTTGAGGTTTTTGGTCAAATACTTGGTCATATTTTGACCAATTTACCCTGGATTTGGTAGGAAAGTTACCTTTATAGATCTCTCACTTCATTCACAGACAAAAAAGTGGACTTTTTAGTAATTAAAGAGGTGGGTAATATGTCACAAAGAGGTGGGTAATATGTCACAAAAAGAACAATTTTATGACAACAACTTGTATTTCAGGAAATTTACATTGAATTTTTACAGATCTCACACATAGACATGAAAATGTTAAATATGCCCATTTTTAGTTGTTTTAAAGTGATCAAAAATTAAATAAAGCCCCAATTTTAGGAGTTTTGTTTAATTACTTTCTTTGATCAATTTATATGTAAATTGAGGAAAAGGTACTTTCTACACATTGACAAACAAAAAGATGTTTGTCCATTTTTAGTAATTACTTGTGGGCCACAAAAAAACATAATTTCAGGGGTTTTCTGCCAATTACTCCATATTATTTTGGTCAATTTAAATGAGATTTGCCTTACAAATGTTTTTCTTTAAAAGGTCTCAAAAAGATAGACAATTTTGAAATATTTGCCTTTCACTCAATATTTCAACAAAGAAAGCACAATTTGATTGGAGGGGTGAACTATTCATGCATTTACAAACCAACTTATTTGGGATTTAGTACAAAGCTACCTTCTTTCAAGTTCAAACCAGTGAAATATATTTTTGATTTCTCCGGTGTCAAATTGACCATCTTAGGTTTAGGATGTTAAGACATGTTGCATTCATCGGCAAATATTGGTTTCTTTACTTCTGTTACAAACTTGAGCTTATAATGTCGAGAGAAAATGTATTTGAAATAAAATATACCAAAATTTATTGAAGAAGCACAAAGATTAAAATAAAACCAAACCAGAAGTAATGCAGAAAACACAACCCATTTGACTGAGCCGTTTCAGGTTGTGGGTGATGCACACACACCTTTTATTAAATACACGACAAAAGTAAGACAAACATTTAATGTTAAGAATGCAGTACGTGAGGAAATCTTCAAGTAAAACATTTGCAAAGAAGATGCCATTCATCAAATTATCATACTCAAAGAAATTATGAGTAAATGTTGCTCAAGATCTGTGGGTAATTCATCTTAGAGATTCTAAAGTTTTCCTTCACATATCTTTATAAAAATCTGGTTTGTAGTTTTAGAGTTGAATATTTGCTATGTATCTAGTAACCATAATTATCATTCATCACATAATAAGCCAGAACTAACATACACAAAAGTACTTGAAACTAAAAAGCAAAAGTTCGTACATTAAAACTGACTATATTTACCCCTTTCGGCACTGAATAACAACTTTGAATGTTTGGCATAGCGCTGAATATATATTTTTGATGCTTCAACTAATTACGGTATCAGTACTAAAAACATGATATCTCAGCAATAACTCAACAAAAGTCCCTAAAATATTCAGTGATTGTACCCAATACTATATATGTTAAATTAAATACATAAGAATAACAGGAATAAAGGAAGGTCACCTGCCTTGCTAAGCCTTAAAGTAGACTGCGATTGCTAAACACGCCAAAAGGGTTAATATTCAGTGATTGTACCCAATACTATATATGTTAAATTAAATACATAAGAATAACAGGAATAAAGGAAGGTCACCTGCCTTGCTAAGCTTTAAAGTAGACTGCGATTGCTAAACACGCCAAAAGGGTTAATATTCAGTGATTGTACCCAATACTATATATGTTAAATTAAATACATAAGAATAACAGGAATAAAGGAAGGTCACCTGCCTTGCTAAGCCTTAAAGTAGACTGCGATTGCTAAACACTGCGAGGGTTAATATTCAGTGATTGTACCCAATACTATATATGTTAAATTAAATACATAAGAATAACAGGAATAAAGGAAGGTCACCTGCCTTGCTAAGCCTTAAAGTAGACTGCGATTGCTAAACACGCCAAAAGGGTTAATTGAAGGTTTTGTCCACAAAACTTATTCTTCAAATTCAAATTACACAAATGCCTTCACTTGACGTAAAAATATATCTCGGGACATCTAGTATGTGTATTAACACTTTTACTAATGAAGAAAAGAACATTTCGACCTTCTTAGGTTGTCTTTAGGTTAAAACGTTGTTCTCTGCTTTATCAGTAAGTGTTCATACCCATACTAGCTGTCCCGAGATATATTTTTACATAAAGGCTTATCGACTCTAAATATAAGTAGGTGGAAGTTTTCATTTTCTTGTTTTAACCCTATGAACCCAGCACCATTTCAAAACTCCTTTCTGCATATGATAGTTACTTTTGTTTTTCAAATCTTAGTTAAACCACTTTACTATCATCATATAAAAACGGAATTATCATATTGTATGTTGTGCAAAATATGTTTTCTAATATTTAATCACTTTGTTTCAAAGAAAATCTTTCCAAAATTACTTATACTGCAGTTTTTGTGTCAGGTGACCCGTGAACTTTAAAACATCTTGATGTTACGAACATTTTCTTCTAATACACACAAGATGTCATGTGAAACCTAAAATCTGCAAGCCTGGTTGCCTGGGAAATAGATATAAAATTTGTCAACCCTTGACAGTTGCCATGTCCACTTCTTATACTTTGACTTGAGATCTTCAACACACGTGTCAACAAGTGTATGGAGTTAGATATTAACACAAGTGTATACAGTTATTAGAAAGAGTTCAGTTTACACTACACTCTACTGATGGTTTAATTTGGATTTGGTGAACAGTTTTCCTTGCATGAAAGTTGAGAACATTAGATAATGAGGTTTTGAACATTAAACAAATGAAATGTGAAAACTTTAAGATAAAAAAAATACTATTGTTATACTTCCTATGAGAATTAGCTTGCAGGTGAACTATTCAAAGTGCAATTAACTACCTGAAATTACCAAATTTGTTATTAGAAATAATAACAAAAATTAAAAATGTTTTATTTTCTTGAAACTACACACTTTTATGAACATTCTTATCATATTTTAAACAATTTCATCCTCTAGTTTCATTTTCAGAATGAATTATGATGAGAGTAATGTTATCTAGTAAAAAATTTATAGCTGGCAGTCACAAGGTTGAAATTTTTATTTGTTCCTTGTCAAAGTAAAAACCAAAAAAACTGCACTTCTTACAGCATAACTTAGGACTAAAGAACAAGACCTGTAGATAATGGGTTTTTAACTTCCCCAATCACTATCAGCTGCATGCTTTGACTGACACGTTTTAATGATCATATCGATTAGATGAAAAAAATCTAAACCAAAACTATAAATTTTATTTGTACAAGTTTTTTATACCTTTTTATTGGCAAAAAAATAAACCTTTCAAAAACAATGAACAAAGTTGATACAGGCAATAACTGTTTAGAGTGACACTTGAGGATAAAGTCTCTGAGAACTAATCTATAAAATGAGTTCATGTGGGAAGGACAACATTCCACTTTTTTTGTCAACTTGTTTAACAGTAGATTTTATGCATGCTGCCCTTTTCACCTTTGAATTGTTCGTAATGAAAACTCTGCTTAAATCATCTATAAACATATTTTTTGTCCACAGACTAAAGAGGTTAATGCTGACATCAAAATCCTTCATAACAGAACCAAATGTGTGGCCAAACTTGGAAGAAGTCCAACAACAGAACCAAATGTGTGGCCAAACTTGGAAGAAGTCCAACAACAGAACCAAATATGTGGCTGAACTTAGAAGAAGTCCAACAACAGAACCAAATGTGTGGTCGAACTTTGAAGAAGTCAATCAATAGAACCAAGTGTGTGGCCTAAGTTGGACGTCAAACAACAGAAACAAATGTGTGGTCTAAGTTGGATGTCAAACAACAAAAACAAATGTGTGGCCTAAGTTGGATGTCAAACAACAGAAACAAATGTGTGGCCTAAGTTGGATGTCAAACAACAGAAACAAATGTGTGGCCTAACGTGAAAGTCAAACAGAATGAAAAAGTGACTTGTCATATAACCTTCAAGTTTTTACAAAATATGAAATCACTAATTAATGATTTGCCATGATGCTACATTGGAAAACGAAAGTTAAGGAACAATGACCAATAATGACAAAATGCCATGGTTTTGAAAAGACAATGTAAACTTAATGTAACATCTATCTGTACATTTCATTAACCAAAAGGACTGTAAACTTAATGTAACATCTATCTGTACATTTCATTAACCAAAAGGACTGAAACATTTGAGTAAGAGTACAGTCAAGCTAAATTATTATTTATGTGATTTACAATGAAATGCATGAAAAATAATCAGACTTTTTAATTTAACACCATCAACCTTTTAAATAATTTAAACTAACAGATTAACTTTAACTTTTCCTGTCACTGGGGACAGGTACTTTTGCTTGTGAGAAATACAACAGGTTTTTATAGACATTTAAAAGCTCAAACTTTTATATCTTGATAAAATTAAAGTAACTCAAGAGAGACATCAACATTGTATCTCAGAAAGTCTGGTATGGATATTAACACTTTTATTGATAGCAGAGAACAACGTTTTAACCTTTCCAGGCCATCTTCAGGTTAAAAAGAGAAAGTTTGCAACTCACTGTTGCCTGGCATGTCTTAGGGATGAGAGAATAAATGGGTACAGGATTGTAGGGGGCGTTGCAGTAGCATATTAGGTTATTAATTAGCATAACATCAACACTTTGTAACTTTTAGAAAAGTCCAACAGTGGAACTGTTTGTCTGTTTTGAATTTTGCACAAAGCTACTTGAGGGCTATCTGTCCCTAATTTAGCAGTGTAAGACTAGAGGGAAGGCAGCTAGTCATCACCACAAACTCTTGGGCTACTCCTTTACCAACAAATAGTGCCTTCACATTATAACACCCCCACAGCTGAAGGGGCGGACATCTTTGGTGCGACTGGGATTCGAACCCGCAACCCTCGGATTACGAGTCAAATGCCTTAACATGCTTGGCCATGCCAGGCCACAGTGGAACTATATATTACCCAAGAAAACAATAATTTATCACCACAAATTAATGCAAAACCAAAATAGGAAGATGAAAGAATCACTTGAAATTTGACAAATTAATGAGATTTTCTTACAGGAATTAATCAGAACCAAGACCATGCACTGAATACCAGTTTATTATCATTTGGCTGGGAAAACAAACAGCTCATTCGAACTAATAATGTTGAAACCTAAATACATTATTTTATATACATTGTTGTCCTCCAGTGGCACAGCAGTTGGTCTCTGGACTTACAACAGAAACTGGGTTTCAATACCCATGTTGGGTAGAGCACAGATAGCCCATTGTACAGCTTTGTACTTAACTACACCCAAACAAATGCTATTGGTTGATATAGTTTTATGACATTTTAAAAATTATTGTATAAGACAAAGATATTTTATTTTTAATTATTTTAGAAAACTATTAATTTCTATCATTTATAATTCAAAACGTTTTCTACTAATTGCTTAATTTTTACATGACCTTGTTAGAAGATATTTCATTGTAACTACCTGTGCTTACAAATGTGCTTAAATATTCTGTCAGTTAATTTAGAAGTTGTGCATAAAAACTCACCAATGAAAGTTTCCAGTATCCGAACCAACACTAAAGAACTGAAACTATTTGTAGATAGTACACGATGCTATTTAATGAATAACTTTATTATACCTGATGCAACTCTGAAAGATTACTAGCAATACACTTACTTCACTGCATTCACTCTGACCTGCCGTGCTGCCAACTCTGTAAAAATAAACAGTGGTTGAAAAACTGTTTAAAAAAAAAACAAACAAACCAAAACTTCAAATGTAAATAGGCTTATCAAAAATAACAAATGAAGTCTGTCAAAGCAAAATATTTAATTTATACAAGTTTTCAAATCAGTTAACAGACATTTGTAATGAATACTATTCACAGAACACTGAATATTATTGCTGCTACCATACCAAACATCATTATAACAATTATCTATGATGACAAGAAAACCCACTTGTACAGAAAATTATATATGTAAAAACGGCTGGTATGGGTAGAGAAAGCACTATATAGAGGAGCAAACAATGTTTCGACCTTCTTCTGTCATCGTCAGGTTCACAAAGAAAGAAAGGGGTAACTGACTGATAGCTGATCACATGTTTGAAGACGGTTGTGTAATTGACTGTAGGAATGTAGAGGGCGTGCTTTGATGTTTGATTATATTTATTAATATAGGTATAAAGGTGTTCCTTTGTATTGATTTATTTTGGGCTTGAGTTGTTGTATAAGTAAGGCTTCTTTAATTTTGCATTTATATTTGTTTCTTTATTTAGTATTTGAGTGTTTTCTATGGTTATGTTGTGTTTATTTGACTTGCAGTGTTCGAAAACATGTGAAGGTGACTTTTTATGTTCTTTGAATCTGGTTTCCATTTTCTACTTGTTTCTCAATATAGAAGTCGTGGCAGTTATCACATTGTATTTTATAAATAATGTTGGTGTGGTGTTTGTCAGTGTAGTTTTTACATAGTATAGACCTCAGTTTTGTGCCTGGTTTTTGAATAAATTTGGTATTAACTGGAATGTTATATTTTGTTGCTAGTTTTTGTCAAATGTTGGTTATTTGTCTGCTGATGTTGGGAATATATGGTATGCAGCAGTATATGGTTTTGTGATTTTTTAAATCGTGGGATATATTTACTTTTGTTGGTTGATTTTGCTTTTTGTCTAGGTGTGTGCGTATAATGTTTTCTACGGTTTGTGAAGGAAACTTACTGATGTTGATGAAGTATTGTTTTAGTTTGTCTAATTCGTCGTTAATTTTATCTAGCGATCATAGTTTTATGGCTGTGTTTATTTGGTTTCTTAGTATGTTGAGTTTTTGTTTTGTTTCATGTGCTGAGTGCCAAGGAATGTGTAGTTCAGTATGGGTGATTTTTCGGTGGATTTCTGTTTTAAATTGTGTATTGAGTGTTGTAATTTTGAGGTCAAGAAATGAAAAACACCTAAATACTAAATAAAGAAACATAAACAAATGCAAAATTAAAGAAGCCTTACTTATACAGAAACTCAAGCCCAAAATAAACCAATACAAAGGAACACCTTTATACTTATATTAATAAATGTATCCAACATTTAAGCACGCCCTCTACATTCCTACACTCAATTACACAACCGCCTTCAAACGTGGTCAGCTATTGGTCAGTTACCTCTTTCTTTCTTTGTGAACCTGACAATAACCGAAGAAGGTCGAAACGTTGTTCGCTCCTCTACATAGTGATTTCTCTATCCATACCACCCGTTTTACATATATAATCATTGCAACAAGTATAAAACAAATTAAATACACAATACACACATTTACATTTTTTGTACTCGCATGAAATACCCAAGCTCTCTGGTAGGATTCAAATGTCCTCTCATGATTCACAGAGACCTCAATGTATCATTCACATAATAATAATTTTTTTTTTAATTACTTGTGTAGCTACTCCAAATACACTGATTCTTTATCTGATGCATCTGTTGTCATTGTCCAAGATTAATTAAACTCTTTTTTTTTTTAAAGCACAAGTAGTTCTAATTTAGTTCCTCTGTTTTTAACTGGATGTTTTTCATTTTCTGAATTATCCAATATTCTTTGTTTCTCCCAATTTTTGTTACCATTTCCCACATGTTTTAATCCACAGATTTGTAGTTTTCTTCCCATGTTTCTGTTGATAAAAAAAACAAGAATACTTAGCAGAAAACCTCCACATATTGTTCATTCCATAAGTGAGAATTAAAATAAAATATGACACTTTTCTATAGATGTTTAGGAAGCAGAATTATGGAGCTTTCGGGCAAAACATTGCTTGTTTTTAGAGCCAAACCTAAACAACATTACCCCAGTGCACACCCAAAAGGTCCACTTGGTGTGGATAAAAAGTGTTAGGTTTCTAGGTTTTTCTTCTTGGGCGGTCACACACACACATCCTTCTATTATTATAAATCTCTTGAAAGCAAATAAATATGTGATTTTTTAATGGAGGGTTAGATAAACTGTAACTTTCATTAGCATTGAACAGTGATCTTGACAGGGTTACTTTAGTTCACTATCAATGATAAAATATTACCTTATTTAATTTATGTAGTAAATAAATAAATTACAATTAAAAACTAAACCTACTCATTGACATTCACATTCCAGCATTACAATACACTGACGAGGACTTACCCAGAGCAGCTGTCCGAGTCAGTTGGTCTAAAGCTGCTTTACTCATGTTGTACACAACCACCCCTGGAAACTAAAGCACTCACAAATAAATACTTCATTATCACAAAGCGTCATGAAACAGTCATTTAATTAAAATTATGATTAAACTGTCAACTATTCAAAATTAGTGTTTTTTATCATTCCAACTATCCAAGAATCAAGATATAACCATTATGAACTGTCATGTGCAACTCACACTGGATTTTAATTACAGGTGTAGCAATACAATGATACAATACATGTATTGTATTGTGATGCTTTGTGATAATCGTATCCATACTTCAGTATGATACGATTTATTACAAGTCCTGTTCTAATTAGGTTTACACGGATCATACTGCATGTCATCTAACTGACTGGTGACCTTTACAATTGCTTTACCCCTGGATTTCACTTGACATTCTGTTCCAATATTGCAGATCTTCAATAACTGACCATTTGCAAAATGTCTCTGTTCAAACTCTAAACAAGTGGCTAAGCCTTTACAAAATCTCTAAGATGAGCTAAGAACAATAATTTTTCAATGGATGAGTTTTGCAATGGAAAGAAAATATTTAACTCTTTTATATCTAGTTAATTAGTAACAAATATAACTTACTGCTCTGAGTCCTGTCACACTGGAAACATTAACTATGTTCCCTAAATATAAAAATCATACCATGAGACGGAGATTCCAAAGCCATTTTCCATGATGTAAATGAAAATAATTAATTAAAGTTGCAGATTAACAGTAATTAATTGTAGATTAACAGGCATATTTGAAAGAAGAAAAACAAACAAACAAAACACTAACCAGTATTTTAAATCATTGTTTCTTACAATAACAATACAGAGAGGTTAAAAAAATGTGCAAACAAACGAACACACACAATTTTTTTATTTTGCGTGATAATTCTAGTGAGCAAATGTGAGTTCTTTCCAAATGAAAACTAAGATATTAACACACACTTCAAATTTATCAGTTCAATGTCATTATTTGGTAACACAGAAAAAATCGCTATTTCCTACATGTTAAAAAATTCTTACTTTTTAAAATAACAGATTCTCAGTTACCTTTTCGTTTCAATAAGGTGAGGAATCGCAAGCTGCATTAAGTGAAACACAGATCGCACGTTAACATTCATCTGATAGTCAAATTCTGACAGAGACGTGTTTTCTGTTGTACCTGGAATCAGAATTCCTGCACTGTTGACCTGTTAGGAAAGAAATGTTACAAGAAGTAGTACAAATCACCCTGTAACATACTTATCTATTTTTATTAAATTCTATAAAGTGAATATACTATGTTTAGTTGAACTCACCAAGATATCCAATCTCCCGTAATGCTTGATGGTTGATTTAACCAGATTTCTGGCATCATCCTCATTTGACAAATCAGCAGGTACAAGAAAAACCTGAAACATGGGTAAACTTGTAAAAAGGTAAGCTGTAGTTACGATCGGTAACACAGGTGGAAGTATTTAATTATTGTTAACAGTTTGCATTCAATTACTGAGAAAAACTTAAATTATCATTCCAGAAAATAATAAAGAAAACTGAAAATAAGTGTTGTAAATATTTTTAAATAATACATTGTTTTGAAATAATGATAACTGAAAATGTGCAATACCCTTTTATTAAATATACATGAAATTACATACAAACTTGGACAAAGATAAAAGTATAAAACAATGAATAATATTGATAGATTACTATCAGTTTGAATAGTAGCAAGCTAAAACTTGTGTTTACAAAGTCAATTAAAGTTAATCGCAAAGTCTTTATAATTTGTAACCATCTAATGAAGCTGGTGTTGTAATTAGAGAAGGAATAAACACATTTTTAATGTACCAATGCTATATTCTGATAAAAAAAATTGTTTTATATGTGTAAGACTATATGATGCAGATATATTGAAACGAGTACCCCACCTCATATTTTATAACTGTCCTATTTTCAGCAAATAATAGCACATGAAAGAAGTAAGCATTTCTTTTTATTCAAAGTAACAAACTATAGAGAAACTGTAATGTAGATTGAAAGTAGTGGAACCAAACAAGTAATAACAGATATACTCCACACACCCGAAAATAATTGAGTGAAATATTGACACTAACCAGACTGTATGCATACAAATGTCTGTTTTGTGATAAACTAGTCTCTAAGCACAAGAACTGTGGAGTTGTCAACTATAACAACTTAACTATTTAGAGGCCGCTAGTTTCTCACAGATGACAAACGTGTCTAATAAAACTTTGTGTACTGAAAATTACATAGAAAAAAATTCCTTTTACTTTGAAATTACTTTTCAGGTCAATTCTCTCAATTAACAACCAATAAAAACTAATTTATATTACTTTTCAAGATTGAAAGAAACTAGTTCCTGTCTCTGACATTTATATTCCTTGTACTGGACAGTGAAAATAATGGTTTAAACAAAATCAAGGAAAAAATTAGAAGAAAAGTGTTCTCTAGTAGATGACATAAATGTAGTCAAAATGAAATCAATAATAGGTCAAAATCATCACAAAATATAAAACACATTTAAATAACAATATCCAAGATATAGAGAGTTTGTCTTTATAAAGATTCTATATGTATTCCTGCAAAGTTAGTGTTGTTGTAATGAAAGATATAAACATCCAGATTTCACAGTATTTTAAACAGATGGCAGAATGCAAGCAGGTCTAGCAACTGTTTTAATTCATGCACGTTACCACAGAGGGAAACTTTCTTGTAGCCATTTGGTAAATTCAAATTTTATAGTCAATTATTGTAAATGTTTATTCAAATATATCCCAACTACACAGCAAAAGGGTTACACAAACACAAGGAACTCAGTCATGTAGATAGTATATATTTTATGTGCAAGTATATTGATGTGACAACAAACTCGCATCCATTTTTTGCAAAAAAAGATTAGTTCACCAGCCTCACATACCATATGATTTGCTGAATTCACTTGTGTTATTTGGTACAGATGTGAAAGGTTGCATCACGATAGAATATTAGATACTTCAAGAAAAGTAGAAATGTGTCAGTTACATTAAACAGTAGAGTAATACATTATAAAGTTATGACTATATGTGAAGTAGAGAAGATGGCAGTTAAAGGTAACAAAATCAAATTAAAAATGTCATGGTAACAGAAAAATGAAGATTATATGATAAACACTGTTGAAAGAGGAAGGAGAATATATGTGGAAATCCTGACAACAACCACGTACAAGTTGAAAATCTAAAGTAAAATGAAACTTTGAATACGGTAGTATTGTGCAATTATCTAACTTGTGAAACAATTATAAAAAGAGAATAACTAAACACGGTCAACCCTCAGAAAGTTGAAAATCATATAGAATTTTAACTACAGGAATATCTAATTCAAATGAAAGGAAGTTATCACTTCTTTGTATAGACTCTTCATTAGTTCTTATTTGGGACACAGTGTTCATTCTTGGGTTTCTTATCCTAAGGAGGACATTCAGTTATTCAAAATAGCTGAAACAAAGATCAATAGGATGATTCCCGAGACTGTGAAACTAGGTTAGGTTAAGGTCCCTAAAATTACTTCCTCTTGAAAAAAAGAGAACCAGAGTGGATCTTATTGAAGTGTTCAAAATTATAAAGGGAACAGACAGCATCAATGATTTATTTTTCTTTTTAATGTTTAATTACAAGAACAGAAAATACATTTAATAGTCAGTGGAGCATGTGTCTGTTAATTATACAGAACTTTGTTTCACAATCACAATGGCATGGTTGCCTTCAAACTTGGTAGATACAACACGACTGGAAAAGTTCAAGAGAGCGTCAGATGAATCCTTAAAAAAGGAAAAAAAAAAAAAAATCAAGGCTTGATATAAGGAGAATGGACATTTGATGAAATGAACGAAAGAGGCAGGATTGGCCAAACGAAGCTTGTTGTCCCTCAAGTTTTATGTCATGTTTTGACTATTTTACCCAATTTCAAATAAACTTTACTAGACTATTCTGAACGTATACATCTACCTAAAATATGGCGGAAAAAACATTTTTACGACATTATTTAATCACTTGTCAACCATGTTTTCTCATACAAAATCATGATCTGATATTGTCAAACAACTTTTGTCATAGTTTGATAGAATGTTCCAAAATACACTACACAAATTAAATAGAAGTATATCCAAAAAATAGCCAACCTCCTTTTCTCCCCGGTTACCAATGTATTAACATTTTTCTAGCATTCTGATAGGTGGGGCAACTGCACCAGTGCTCAGGTTAATTAAAAACTTGATATCTGAAACTTTAAATATTCAAACTTGGGAAAAAGTATTGTATAATACTGAAAGTTTTAATAGGTTACATTCAATGACACAAATATGCTTTCCCTCAACTAAAAACATATCGAAGGACAACTCACTGCCCAATCTAGAAATTCCCATCCACTAAACTTAAAAAATAAATAACTCAGAATCAGTCATTATTATTCTAATTTATTTGCATTTACCACATCTTAAGGCAATCTGTTCCAAAGACCAAACACATACTTGAAACAAACTGTTTTTAGTGTATTTTATAAAGAAACCAAAATTCTTATTTGTTTGCCTTAGTTCTACCATTCTCACCACAAAGTATGAATAAAACAAAACAAAAAACAATGCATATTTCCTTAATCTTAAACACCTCAATCAAACCCACTGTAACTTTTTACATTTCAAGATAAAACACCTTTCCATCTGAGATTATCATATTAGTGGCAATCATCTAAATCCTTTTGAATAATTCAGTATTCTTAACCGAAGACAGTACCTCCAAATGTAGATTAATCAGAGACTTGTACAATGAAATTATAATCTTTCAAGATTTGTATTAAATATTTCTATAGATACAGCCTCAAATCCAATTTCCTCTGCCACTAGCAACAGTACACTGTTTGTTCAGTCTTTAAAAACTGGACAATAAGAATATCATATCTTCTTCCATCATCCTGTTAAGGTTATTTCCAACAAAATTATATTCAAATGATGACAAGCCACATAGAGTCTTGTGTTTTGTTGTAATTTTTATTGTAATTAAAACCACCTATCATTTAGAAACTAAACTCACCAGTTAATTCAAATTCTTATCAAATATAGCAGCATTCACTTCATGGCTAAAAACACCCACAACAATATTGAATTAATAGTAAGGCAAGTGAAACCAGAAATGTTTTAAATGTTGTTAAACAAATGTGCAGACTTTTAAAAACCTTTCCCACCACTGATGTTAAATTAGCTAGTCTAAAATTAGTGGGACAATTATTTTCACCTCCTTTAAAATTAGAGAAACATTAGCTAACTCCCAATTGGTTTTGTTCCTGCCCACTCTTCAAAGACGTAGAGAAAACTAGTTGGAAATACCTCATGCCCAATTTTAACCTCCTTTGAAACCCTTGAGGAAAGATCATCTAGCCCAGAAGATTTATATTTAAGCTACTCAATTTTTAACAAGTGGAGAATTAATGTATTAATCTTATTTGATCTTGTATACATCTAGTAAGTGTTCAGTACTGAAGATTTCAATTGTCATATGCTCAGTTTCACATTCTTTTAAATGAAAATAGCACTCTTTTTCCCAATATTCCTCTGTGTACTAATTATAAAACTGTACCTTGCAGAACAATGAAAACTTACTTAACAAACACTGTCTTTATAACCATGTTCTGTAACGAAACTTCTGTAATGGACTAAACAACCTGTATAAACCAAAAATATATTAAATATAACAATAGAAGTCCAAAATAAACTTGCAAAGAACTGAAACAGAAATCTGATTATTTACAAGAAAAAACAATTAGTAAACCCATGTTTGGCAAGGTCGAGGTGCATACAACATGAATCTCGGTTATTAATTTCAGTAATTTCAGATGCATTAGGAAAATAACCAGAAAAAAGAAAAATCTAATTTAACAAACAATAACACAATGTTTCAAAATGAAATAATTTCTCAACAAAGCTAACAACATCAAGCAATAATTCTTTTCAAACATTTCTTGAGAACCAACTCATTTTTAAGAATAAGGAACAATTTTTACCTAGTGGTTATACTGTAAGGTTACATTTCATGTGACTATTCACAAATCCACATAACCTTTTACAACCTTAACACCTGTACTTCACTGTCAGAGGAAGTTTGTGTCAGTTTTGTGAAACATACTCAAAATTATGTGAAAGATAAAAGTCAAGTCAGTAGTTTAATAGAACTAAAAATTCATAATTGGACTACAAGACAGAAGGAATAATACTTGAACAGTACACAAAACCATAACAAAATAAAAACTGAATTCATTATCTCACAGTGCTTCCAAAATACAATTATAGCCCAATGAAATTAATAACCTTATCCTCAGCCAACCCAGCCTCTTTACACTTGTCAGCAGTTTTCTTTAGGTTTTCCTCATTTCTTCCTGTCAGAGCTAACCAGCATCCGAGCGATGCAAAGTGGACAGCTGTTCCAGCTCCGATCCCAGAGCTAGCACCTAAATAATTGAAAAAGAATATTTCCCATTATCTTATGCAAGTTCACAAATATAAGTCATTTCAAACACTTTATTAATTAATGACTTAAATGTAGTACAGCACATGTTTTACCTGTATTTTAAATGAAACTAAAACTCACAATAATTATTTTTTTATTTTGGAAAAAGTTCCTATAATTAAACTAATCAGGCTATGAGAATTGTAGTTTTAGAACTATGTATTGTTTTTTAAGTGAATTTAGATTATATCATCCTAATATTCTTGAAAACAACAATTTTAGGAGTATTTCTTTGAAACAGTATTAAACTCTAAATTAGAGCAAAGGGTGGATTGAATATTATGATCTCAACACTGACTACATTATTACTTTTAAAAATATGTTTACATATTCTTAAGGCTTCCAGTTCTGAGATAAATGTAATTATTTAGAAATAAAGCAACAGTATATAATGGTTAAGTAGGATTACCTTGAAGTGCACAGCACACATAAAGGCAATATAACAAAATGTTATTACATCATAAAGTAACCCCACAAAGTTATGCTACCATATTTATACTGTAATTATCTTAACTAAATCTGTGTAGATAAGAAGCCTTAAGTACTACTAAATATATTGTACTTTTGAAACTTGCAATAAATTTGCCTTAAAAATTCAAGCTGAAAAATAAAAGTTCAGGAAAATTGGTTCAATGCTGTACAATGATTTGTTATAAAACTGTGTTATCCATAACTGCTAATTTTCAGTTATTTGTGTCAGTTAGATAGAGACACAGATAGAAATGTTATTTCTATCATAAACATTGAGTAATATTCCCAGAATGTAGTTATCGCACCAATTCAGCTTTGACCACTATAAACTTTCAACTTCTTCAGATTTTAACATTTCCCAAAAGAACTATATTAGAAGTGTCATGATATAATTATTATAATACTTATTTTATTGTACTTTTGACGTGAGGAATTAATTTTAAGAGCTGGTATATTAACTATATTGTTATAACGATGACCCTACAAAGTTCGGATAATATAAATCTTCGTTTTGAACTGAGCCTGTCGGTGAAACTAATAAAATAATTAATTGTTCATATTTAACGTAACGGATATCAACTCATATAGTTTGGTGACTAAACATTTATAAGGTCAACTTGTTCAAAATGTAATTACACAGTTTAAAGAAAAACCAATAAATCAGCTTACCGCTAATTAAAGCAACTTTGTCCTTAATAACAGGCATATTGGTCATGAACATATCAGATCTACACTTTACCCCCTTGTTAGAAGTACACAGCCAATTTTTTATTGAAATAATTGAAATTATCACGAAGATGAAAATCAAGCTAATTTCCAGCAAATTAACTAACTTGCTTCGAAAAGACCAAATGGGTGAAAGTGTGGGTAAGAGACTGCTGGAATTAATAATGCAATTTGCTTAAGGAAAGCAAATAGTCTTTAAAAGCTTTTAAAGTTATTTTAAATAAATATTTTGTTCATAAAGTTTTTAATTCTAGATACTTGTAATAAAGTAGACAAGCAGATTTTACTTAGATTGAAGAGATCTAACTCCAATCAAAAGTAAAATTCTGATATTATAATGGACACTTCTAATAAAGGCTTCACTTTAAACATTAGTGTGAAGCCAATCTATCATTAACTTCACTACATTACCCTGACTTAGAGTTGTTCCAGTAATTGCACTTCTCAACAGTAACTATCTGCGCTATATCTGCAGAAGGCTATCTGCGCTAGCGTCAATAATTGAGCAGTGTAAGACTAGAGGGAGGGCAGCTAGTTATTATCACCCACCGCCAATTCTTGGGCCACTCTTTCACCAACGAATAGTGGGATTGATCGAACATTATCACGTCCCCACGGCTAAAAGGGCAAGCATGTTTGGCGCGATGGGGATTCGAACCTGCGACCCTCGGATTAATCAACGTTATTAATTTCATTAAGCAAAGTAATTAGGAAAGGAACCACAATAATTTATCTAATTCCGAAACAAAAACAATATTCTAGAATTAAACCACTTCAAAATCAAAATATCAAATAACAATCAATAATAATTACTTCTAATTATACCTCCTGAACTGAAATGTTTAAACTTTAAAGTATAGACATGCTTTTTATTAATTGTTAAACTTCGAGGTTACATCTTATACGACCAGCTAATTTACACAATGATTCTGAACATTAATGTCAGTACGATATCACTAGAGGAAGCTGGCGACAGTTTCTTAATTCAAACATACTCAAATTCAACTTGCTTTAGCTAGAAGGTGATCGAGTTAATACTTTAATATAACAAAAATTTATTGTTGGACTAAACAACAGAACGAATAATGTAAATAATAAATGAACAATAAACAAAACCATAACTAAATAAAAGTATAATTTGCTGTCTCATAAGTTTCGCAAAGACTTCCCAGAATGCTATTTTACTCACATCAAGAAATTTTATTATGTGATGATGTTTGTTTGTATCAGGTCATCCCATAAGTAATGTCCGAAAATTTAATACAGAACTTGCATCATTATTTCTGTCTCTATAAAAGGCTTTAATGACTAAAATATATAGTAGGACGTGAATAAAAATGTTTATACAAATAAAAGAAACTAACCCAACTCCATTTTTAGATCATTAATCAAATAAACCCTTATGAAAATGGATGTGTCTGAGGAGCACATTAGGCATATAATGTTTTATGAGTTTAAAAAAGACAAAAGTGCAGCAGAAACTACACGAAACGTTCAAGATGTTTATGGTGCGGAGTCTCTCAATGAAAGAAAATGTCGAAGGTGGTTTCAGAAGTTCAGATCAGGTGACTACGGCGTAAGTGATGTGCCACGTTCAGGTCGTCCTGTTGCAGTGGTTCTCAACCTTTTCTGACTTGCGGCACACTACGACAGTTTGTAAATTTTCGCGGCACACCTGGAAAGCCTTAACGATTTTTTTAAGTGCAAGTTATACGGCAAGCGTTAAAAGCCTTAGAACGAAAATTACGGCCATCAAGCGATATTAATGTCATTGTGCATCATGTTTAGATACACGTAACACAGAAGAGTTAACTTAAAAAGGCTTAGAACGAAAATCACGCCAAAGCAAGCGATGTTAATGTTATCTATACATTGACAATACTATCGCTTGCTTTGGCCGTGAGTGTCGTTTTAAGCCTTTTTAACGATTTTGTGGTGTAGCAGAAAAATCAAAACTTTTAATTTTTACAGTTCACGAATCAGTGTCTCCTTCCATCTCTCTTCTGACCACACCTTCTACTCATTGCCGAACTTTACCTTCTTCAAGTCAAGACGTTTCCATGGGGTCTCCCTCTTTGATACCCCAAAAATTAAAAAGCAACACTCGTCCGCGCCCTCAATCATTAGTACGTGTACCGATAAATATAGACTCGATCATTCGAGCTATAGCAGGATCCATAGAGGGCGATAGACCCACATCCAATAAAGAAAAAAAAAAACGCAGTCGTAAGCAGAAGGACTCTTTACCGTCTTCTCCTCTGAAATAATTGCACATGGCCACACTATTCCAATGGAACTGTCGAGGTTTCCAATCAAATGTGATTGACATTAAAGATCTGATTGACTTGTATCATCCCATATGTCTTTCTTTGCAGGAAACATTTCTACAGCCTACAAATACAGTTACTATCCGACACTATTCATTAAACCGGAACAACAGGCTATGTGTAGGACGGGGACGTGGGGAGTTGCATTGCTGGTTGATCAGCATGTGCCCATCTGGTCCCTGTCATTGACCACACCCTTGGAGGCTGTAGCTATCCGTGTCTCCTTGGGTTGTACCATCACTATTTGCTATCTATATCTTACGTCTGAAACGCATTATAATCAATCAGACCTCGATACCCTCATTAAGCAACTGCCAACCCCCTTAATAATCTTGGGAGATTTCAATGGGCACCTGGGGTGGTTCCTGTATTGATATGAGAGGGCACGCCACAGAGCTTTTGCTCCTAAACCACAACCTGTCTCTTACACATATTTTCATGCACCTGGCCAGTCATTTAAAACTATAGATCTTTCTGTCTGTTCCCCTTCGCTACTCACTCACTTTTCCTGGGAGGTTGACATCAATCCACGAGGTAGTGATCATTTTCCCATTATCATACGAGAGATTGGCCGTGATCAGTACCACCCAACCCACGTACCTCGGTGGAAGTTGGTCCAGGCCAACTGGCGTTTTTTCACTATTCTCTCGGAACTTGATCCTGCCATCTTATGTAAATCATCCATAGATGATTTATAGCAACAATAACCAACAGTATTATTCAAGCTGCTACTCGATGCATCCCCAAAACCTTGACATATTTCCCACGGTATCCCCGCCCTTGGTGAAATTCTGCCTGTTTTATAACACGAAAAACTCAGAAACGTGCTTGGGATAAATTTCAAAGATATTCCACGCTCTCAAACCGCATTGCATTTTAGCAAGCTCGTGCACGCGCTAGGCAAGTTAGACGTCAAAGCCAGAAGGAATCTTGGATTAAATACACTTCCAGCATTTCTTCAACCACCAGCACAAAAGTTATATGGCATAAGATCTGGAGGGTGAGTGGAAGATATACTTCTGCCCCCCCTCTCTATCTTAATATCTGATGGCCACGAAGTTGCAGATGCACAGAGCATTGCCAATACTCTTGGGGACTTCTTCTCTCATGTATCTATCTCTTCAAACTTATCCCCTTCCTTTTTAGCCATTAAAACACAGGCAGAGCATCTGCCTCTTTCCTTTTCAACTGACCATTCCTATGACAACAATTGCCCTCTTACACTGATGGAACTCAAACTTGCAATTCATCAGTCTGGCAATACATCAGTTGAACCTGATAATATACATTTTGAGATGTTACGCCACCTTTCCCAGAACTCTCTTACTATTCTCCTAGCTGTCTTTAATCAGATACAGCAGGAAAATATCTATCCAGATGCTTGGCGACAAGCTATCATACTTCCTATTCTGAAACCTGGGAAGGATCCACCAATTCCTTTGAATTACCGTCCCATTGCTTTGACAAGTTGTTTCAGTAAGATCTTGGAGAGGATAATCAGTGCCCACCTCATTTGGTTTCTTGAATCAAACAACCTCGTCTCACCTACTCAGTGTAGGTTCAGAAGACAACGCTCTACGATACACCACCTAATTCGCCTAGAAACATCAATCAGAGAATCCTTTTTAAGGCGACAACATCTTGTTACTGTTTTTTTTTTAATTAGTTAGTTATTCTGAATTTCGCGCAAAGCTACTCAAGGGCTATCTGCGTTAGTCGTCCCTAATTTAGCAGTGTAAGGCTAGAGGGAAGGCAGCTAGTCATCACCACCAACCGCCAACTCTTGGGCTACACTTTTACCAACGAATAGTGGGATTGACCGTCACGTTATAACGTCCCTACGGCTGAAAGAGCGTGTATGTTTATCCGACCGGGATTCGAACCCGCGACCCTCGGACGAGTCGAACGCCTTAACACACTTGGCCATGCCGGGCTTTTTTTTTTTTTTTTAAAGAAAATGCGACGATACAACATGAAGATATGGCATCTTACAAGACCTTCACTCGTATGGATTGTGTAGCAATTTATCACTTTTCATCCAGGAATTCTTTATGAAGCGCCGATTCCAAGTGCGTGTGGGCTCTACACTTTCTCATTCTTTCCCACAGGAACTTGGAGTCCCTCAGGACTGTGTTATGAGCGTCACACTTTTCATTTTAAAGATTAATGCTATCAATGAACAGCTACCCCCTAGAGCTGCAAACGGTCATTTTGTTGATGACTTTCACATCTCATGTCAGTCATCAAACATGTGGTTTATTGAACGGTAGCTACAAACTGCAATCAATCAGATACAGAAGTGGACCACAGCAAATGGTTTGAAACTTTCACTCTCTAAAACCGTTTGTATACATTTCTGCCGCAAACAGGGAATCCATCCAGATCCAGAACTCCGTCTTGATGACATTGTACTTCCTGTTATCCCTGAGGCAAAGTTCTTAGGTCTTATATTTGATTGTAAATTAAATTTTATGTCGCACATCAAGCAACTTTTTATCAAACGTCTAAAAGTATTAAACATTCTCCGTGTTCTCTCTTCTACTTCTTGGGGAGCAGATCGATACTCCATGCTCAAAATTTATCATGCCCTCGTCTTATCCAAACTTATCCTCTGCATTAAAACTGTTGGATCCTGTCTATCATCAGGGGCTTCAGCTTTGCATTGGAGCTTTTGGTACTTCTCCCGTGCAAAGTCTGTATGTAGAATCTCACGAACCCCCTCTATATATTCGCTGTTCGCAACTATCTCTAATGTATGCTCCCAAACTTCAATCCTTATCACAGCATCCTACCTGGAGCTGTGTTTTCCAACCACAATGGACCACACTTTTAATAACAGAAAATCTGCCACTGTTCTTTTTAGTCTCCGTATCTAGGCACAATTAGAAGAATTGGATTTATCCTTGAATAACATTGCAGTCTCTTCAAATCAGCCTATTCCACCTAGGCAAATTACTATCCCCAATTGTAACATATCTTTGAGTCATGTGAGGAAAGCAGATACACCTGATTGGAAATATCGGTCTTTCTTTGCTGAACATCTTTCATTTAATCCATCCATTCCTATGTATACAGATGGTTCAAAATCGAGTGACTCAGTGGGCTCTGCCATGGTTTGTGACAGTTCGAATGTGGCACACAGACTCCCTCCCTATAGTTTTTGTTTTCACTGCCGAATTGTATGCCATCTCTCTTGCCCTAACACATATTGAAATAATGCGCTATACAAATTGTACAATATATACAGACTCACTCAGCTTTCTATTGGTCCTGAAATCATTCCATGATAGTCACCACCCTCTTCTTATCAATACTGCAAACAAACCGGCCCATCTTTCTCATCTGTCTCCGTTCAATTCTTTTGGATACCAGGTCATGTTGGTATTTGTGGTAATGAGCTGGCCAACAGAGCAGCAAAGTCTGTCTGTTCTGGATCTATCATCCCAGTACACATTCCATACATGGACTATGGTCCAGTTATCAAATCCAGACTGTACACCAGATGGCAGGCAACTCGGAATGAGCAACACAATAACAAGCTTTTCAAATCAAACCTTCTCTAGGTCCTTGGCCCTCTTGCTTCTGTAAGGATCGAAGAGAGGAGGTTGTTTTGGCAAGGCTACGCATTGATTACAGTTTTTTTAACCCACCACTTTCTTTTATCTGGTACTGCTGCACCAATGTGTGGTCTATGTAGCACTCAAATCATAATCATTTACATTTTATTATCATGCCGTCGTTACAACATAGAACGACGACACCATTTTAAAGATATTTGTGAGACAGGTTTGCCCTTGACTTTGGCCCATGTTATAGGTGATACTGCCCATCTCACTCATGTTTTTACATTTTTAAGAGCCATTGGTCTTTTACACTTAATTTAAGTTTTTTTTTTATCAGACTATATAGTGTTTTAGCATGATTTCTTTTATACATTTTAATGTTTTAACACGATGTCTTTTACACATTTCAATTTTTATTTTGACTTGAACCCAGGACTGGAAAAGCCAACTTCAGGTGACTGTCTGCAAATTTGATCTTAATACTTCAGCCTTAATTTTACACATTTTGGTTTTTATTTTTCTTTTGAATTGAACCCAGGACTGGAAAGGCCAACTTCAGGTGACTGTCAGCAAGGGTGTACTTCTTGCTTTAGTCTTCCTGGCAGTTCCTAATTTTACATATTTTACTTTTTACCTCAATTGCCCTATACCTATACTGTACTACATCTTGTTTGGCACAGATAGCCTTCTAGCTTTGTGCCAATAAACATTGAATACCTACCTACCTTATTTTAATTTTCTGCCTTTTTCTTCTTGACATTTTTTTCAAACCGATGTATCACCACTTAAAAAAGTTTTGATCTCGCTTTGTTTTCGTTCAGTTATCTTGAAAATTTCACTTGCACCAAAATGATCCCACTCATTCTTGGCGTTAGTGTTGTAACATGTTCTGTTATTGGGCGAACTCTTTTGGATTATTTGATAAAAATAATGCCAGGTCCACGTAACAAAAACAATTTAATATATTTCTTCGGTGATGTTTGATAAAAGTTGTTTTCAATTGCAGGCCAACTTCAAAATAATGTCTCAACAAAAATTTCGAGACTAATGGTATATATGCATAATTAAGAAATAAACATACTCTCAGAATCTCTTCGCTAATGGATAGATAACAAACAACCGATTGTTTGCTTGTTTTTTTAAAATTCGTGCAATGTTACACGGGGGATGTCTGAGCTAGCCGTCCCTAATTTAGCAGTGTAAGACCACCCGCCATCAACTCTTGGGATATTCTTTTATCAACGAATAGTGGGATTGGCCGTATATTATAACGCCCCCACAGCTGAAAGGGCGAGCATGTTTGGTGTGACGGAGTTTCGGACCCGTGACCCTCAGATTACGATTCGAACGCCTTAACCACCTGGCCAGGCAGAGATAGAGAGCATTCATTAGATCCAGCTTGTTATTATAATAGCAAAATCTTTCATCCTTTTTTTTTGAGGGGGGGGGGTAGCACATATACACTTCATATTTGTAAGTTCACAAACATGGCGTGGCCAGGCGGTTAAGGCGTTCGACTTGTAATTTGAGGGTCGCGGGTTCGAATCCCCGTCACACTAAACATGATCGTCCTTTTAGCAGTGGGGATGTTATAATGTGACAGCCAATTCCAATATATGTTGCTTATAGAGTAGCCTAAGAGTTAGCGGTGGGTGGTGATTGACTAGCTGCCTTTTTTTCAGTCTTACACTGCTAAATTAGGGAGGGCTAGCGCAGATAGCCCTCGCGTAGCTTTGCGCGAAATCCAAAACACTCCACCCCACAAAGACTTAGCACCCTGATTATATTTTCAATTTTTGAAAATAAATTTTGTTGCTTGTTTGCATATCTAGTTGTTGATAGTAAGAGACAAACAGACACGTGACTAATGAATAATGACAATTCTAGCTCGTTTGATCATGAAAATTTTACTTTGTATTGAGAAGAAAGTTAACACTGAATGAAAATAGAGATGTTTTAATGCAATATTTGAGTCCTCAAATCCTTAAAATTGGAAGTTTTGATTTTGCCAGGTGACAGAAAATTTCATCACGTCAATTTCTCAAATTAATTTTAATTAAATAACTTTACCCTACATAAAAATAGATTTAGTTTTTAAAAAGTGGCTTAATTACTGGTATTTAAATCTTATAGGTTAAACTGTCTAAGTTTAAAGTACGATGGAGGCGTTTATTCAAATATATACTTATCGACAGTATAAAGCGTTAAGAATACACATCGCACAAAGCTACAAAATGAACTTTTTGCATTATGCACGTATCAAACCCCAATGTTTAGCCTAAATACTGCCGAACTTACCATTGAGCTCCTGAGGGCTACACAGATGAAAAACAATTAGATTACGTCTGAGTATGTTTTTTATTTTTTTTATATTGCCAACCCCACTAGTACAGTGGTAAGTCTACGGATTTACAACGTTAAATAAGGGGTTCGATTCCCCTCGGTGGGCTAAGCAGATAGCCTGATGTGGCTTTGCTATAAGATAAACACACACACACTTTTTAAATATTCAATGCTGTTTGGCCCTCTAGTGGTGAGTATGTTTAAAATCTTTGCAATTACTTGTGTTAATTTTAGTGACGGACGGAAGAGTAAAAAAATTTGTGGATGTTCAAATATTATTATTAGTAGTACCACATATGCAGAAAACTGGTGTTGTTTAAGATTTTAGTTTGCCGTATTTGAAGTCTTAGATGAAATCAGAAGTGAAAAAAGGAGATCTGTGACTAGAAGGAAGCGGTAAATACCAAAATTACCTTATGATATTGGCTCAACGTCGTACCATTAAAGTTTAAACTCACCCACTTGCTAGATTCATATAATATTAATAGTAGTGGTTCCTTACTAATGAGATATTAGTAATAATACTAATTTTATTTTGTTATGATTGTATTTGTATGATTAAGTAGCTATAAATATAATACACACAACTTAAGATAAATTCATCTTTAACGTAGAGTTATGATACTGATGGATAATAATTTAATGTAATGTTTACACATGAATATTTGTGTTTTTGTTGTACAAGTAATTTACAACCAGTAGTATTACGTAAATGATTCTACTGGAGCTTTTAATATAGCTAACTGTCGTTGGTATTTTACCACAAATATTAATATAACATTCCTAAATAGTATGAAGTAATGTTGAAACCTCTTTATGGGTGTAGGAAAGCATATTTGAGAAATATCTTAACCAGAATGATCTATCCTTCTAAGTTTCGTAAGTTTAATGTATCAAGAAAATAATTATTAAAAAAGTGTCGTGCCATGCATTTAATTTGACACCATTTGACTTACCAGAAACACCATAAGGAAACTCGTTTTTCAAAGTCTAAATTTGTATTATATCTTCATGATGAATGCCAGCTAATGTGTTTAATGAGGTTTATTGTTTTGTTTTAATCTTTCCTGTGTGTTTTTGTGGAAAAAATTAAAGATAACAGTTCTTTTTTTAGGATTGAAAATTGTTGGTTCTATGTAGAAATGAAGGCTGAAGAAGAACATGGCACAGAACGTAGAACATTGTCTATAAACAAGAACTTAAGTTCACAAGAAACAGTGTGTTAACATATCTGTTATATGTTTAGATGGTTCAAATTTTTTTTAATTGTAGTTGGTGAAAATATATTTTTTAAAAAACATTATGAAAAAATATGAACATTTATTGAAATGACTTTAGATGTATGCTAGTTTGAATATGACGAGTAATATTATCTTTTAGCTATCTTCATGTAAACAGAACAATTCAAAGAACAACACATCTACATCTTATAATGACAGATCATGTTTTGTTTTAAACTTTTTAACATGAAAAAAATTTTGAAGAATATTTGTTAGATCAGAGAAATATAACATTAATGGTAAGTTTGTATAAGCCTGTATCTACTGGTAGTGTTAGAGTCTTTCCTTTTGACTCTTCAGATTTGTTGTTTTGTTTTACTTGTGAAAGTTTGTGTTTGTTTCTATGGCAATACTTTAGAGTACTGCTGGAAAATTGTACTCTCTGTCTGAAACATCATTGAATTACTTTTGGGTTTTGAATATTATTGAAGAGCCAAACACCATTCAGAAATGAACATTGTTGTTCAGGTGAACCTGTTTTAGGTTTAATGACTTTTATTTATTAAAAAGACCAGTAGAACTAAACTTAAGCCATTGAAGCTGTTGCTAGTAGTAGGACAAATAGGATTTTAGGTTGTAACTACAGAAATATTAAATACAAGTCTGAAGAGGTTACAATTTCCTCTTATAGCTTACTGGCTGAGACTACATTAGGAATATTGTGTTCAGTCTTGGGCTCCTTACTTTAGGAAAGACATTGAACTGTTGGAAAGGGTTTGGAGGAGGGTTACCAGAATGGTATCTGGGATGGAGGGGTTGTCTTATAAGGAGAGATTAAGATTCTTAAAATTGTTTCCTCTTAGAAAAAGAAGAGTTGGAGGGGGTCTGATTGAATGTTCAAGATTTCAAAAGGAATTATTAATGTTCATGTATCAACATTCATCATATTGAACAGGGCAAATTATAGAACCATGGGACACAAATGTAGATTTAGGCACAGGTAGAAACTGGTTTTAGCTAAGACAATTTTATTTTTTAAATAGAGTGATTGGCCTATGGAGTTGGTTTTCAGATGCTGTACAGGCAGTAAATTTGAGTTAGTTTAAATGAAGCTTGATGTATGAATTATAATGACTTTATTTTATTTAATAGTTTCAGTTTGGCTGAGATGATGGAACAGTCAAAATAAACCAGTGGGTCTCTTGTTGTCTTTAAACATTATGCTATGTTAAGATATAGCTAAATGCACTGTCTTTATAACAAACATAAATATTTTCTGTGTACTATATAATCAGTGATTAATTTGAGAAGATTTTTAGGTGGTAAGAAACAGAGCCTTGTGGTTTTTATCTAGGAAACAGCTTTTGAAACAGATATTTAAAATAGAATTGTGACCAAACATTAAATTTATGTTTTTTCTCATTGATTAATTCTGTATCTTATAAAGTCTTTGTTAATCTTCACAGAACATAATATTATTTATAGATAAGTTCCATTTAATTTTTATGTAATCAGACATTTTTTTTTACCTTCATATATATAGCCAGCTCTGCATTTTCTTATTGTTATTTGTTGTATCATCATGGCATATATATCTACACACTGAACTAAGGATTGTATTTACAGTGATATGTATATCTGCACACTGAACTAAGGGTTGTATTTACAGTGATATATATATATCTACACACTGAACTAAGGATTGTATTTACATTGATATATATATATATCTACACACTGAACTAAGGGTTGTATTTACAGTGATATATATATATCTACACACTGAACTAAGGATTGTATTTACAGTGATATATATATATACACACTGAACTAAGGGTTGTATTTACAGTGATATATATATATATCTACACACTGAACTAAGAGTTGTATTTACAGTGATATGTATATCTACACACTGAACTAAGGGTTGTATTTACAGTGATATATATATATATATCTACACACTGAACTAAGGGTTGTATTTACAGTGATATATATATCTGCACACTGAACTAAGGATTGTATTTACAGTGATATGTATATCTACACACTGAACTAAGGGTTGTATTTACAGTGATATATATATCTGCACACTGAACTAAGGGTTGTATTTACAGTGATATATATATATATCTACACACTGTACTAAGGGTTGTATCATCATGCTATATATATCTGCACACTGAACTAAGGGTTGTACTTAGTGATATATACATCTGCACACTGAACTAAGGATTGTATTTACAGTGATATATATATCTGCACACTGAACTGAGGGTTGTATCATGCTATATATATCTGCACACTGAACTAAGGGTTGTACTTACAGTGATATATACATCTACACACTGAACTAAGGGTTGTATTTACAGTGATATGTATATCTACACACTGTACTAAGGGTTGTATCATGCTATATATATCTGCACACTGTACTAAGGGTTGTACTTACAGTGATATATACATCTGCACACTGAACTAAGGGTTGTATCATCATGCTATATATATCTGCACACTGAACTAAGGGTTGTACTTACAGTGATATATACATCTGCACACTGAACTAAGGGTTGTACTTACAGTGATATATACATCTGCACACTGAACTAAGGGTTGTACTTAGTGATATATACATCTGCACACTGAACTAAGGATTGTATTTACAGTGATATATACATATGCACACTGAACTAAGGATTGTATTTACAGTGATGGTGATGTTTGAAGGAGGGGAGGAAGAACTACCTCATTGAAATCTGTCTGTGGAAACCTATTTCGCTTTGCTGTTATAAAAAGATTTCACGATCACAGACTTGAGTGGACTTTTGGTGTTAAAAGTTTTTTATACAATAATTTTTGTCTGTCTGATAGATAAAGCCAACTGAAAAGATGCGTTAACTCTTTAGTTACGTCATGGGCAACATTCACACTGTTGGACCAAACGAAGTTCTCTTTGTCTCTGGTATGTAAATGCTTCTTAAGTTTTTAAGTTAAGATATATACAAGTCATAATTGTAATGAGTGTACAGAATATTGTGAAGTAACTTATTGTAATCTATTCTTGTAACTGTAACTTTTCAACATTATTAAAACTTGGGTTAAATACATTTTGACGTATAGAACCTCTCAAAAAAGAATGAAATTTATTTGTTGAAACTTTCACAAGCCATATATTAATGAATATTTTAATACTTTATTCAGCTAAATAACATCTTCATTCGTAACTTTATGTGTAGAGTTAGGCAACTAGTGGTTTTACTGACTGACTGAAAACAGAGTTATGCCTAAAGAAACAAACAATTTATAATGTTGAAACTTGGGTTTCAGTACAATAAAAAGAATACAGAAAGTCCATTGTGTAACTTTGTGTCTAACACCATGAAAACATGATGGCAGTATATCAGTGACTTTAATAGTTTGAATAACCAGAAACAGTAGTAATTAGAAACCCTAACTTATATTGATTAATTATTTTCATGAAGTGAGACACAACGATTAACGTGAATGGCTTTGAATTAATTGAAAATAATAAAGAATCATAATGATGATATTTGATTACTGAAAAGTTAGAATAATTAAAAATATTAAAAAATCCAAAACACTAGTTTATTTTTGTGAAATTGTTTCATCTGTACTTTTGATAATTACTCTGCTCTACTTATGCGTAGAACAGTAAAAAATTGATATAAACGTGTGATCAGAGCAAGTTAGAAACTTAGATCAACCTGGTAACGAGTATAGCTAATTACAGTTACATTATGTAGATTCTTATTTATAACAATTAGAATGCATTGTGTCATCAATTTGGTACCCCTTACCCTTAATGATATATTCATCCATATACCCAATAATATGTCATGAGGTTTGTCTACCTTAGGAGATTCAGACTATTTCTAAATTTATATAATGAGCTACTAATGCAAACCTTTTGTGATTAAAGTATAATGATATAAAGTAACAAAACTAGATATATGAAATGGTGAAATAAAAAACTGTTATTGAAGGTTACAATAATGAAAGCACAGAGCACACCTTACCTACAGAATGTATATACCCTAACGTCTTAATGTCAAGTACTGTCATATATTTAATTTATTGCTACTATAGTGTGTTGTCTACACTTTTCCTTTCATCAATACCCTTTTAACTAATTTTTTAACAATTGGTGTTTATTATAAGTAACATTTTTAAAGTTATACAAAATACCTTTATAGAATACGATGAATTCCAACAATCAAAACCAGCACAGTTATAATGTAAGTATAAGGTATTATTTTGGAACACACAACTTGTTAAATTATTATTATTTACTGAACAAAACAAAAAGGGTAGATATAAATCATTTAACAATAAATTATGTTCTAGTGAATTATTAAAACAGTGATGATGGTATATTTGTAGACTGCACACTATAGGGGCACCAAAGTAAGTTATGGTATTTTACTTTAAATGCCTTTATCAGCTTCTTGTCATTCCTCAGACCTACTTTTCTCCACCTCATTAGCCCAATATTTCCAAAATATATTGTTGGCCAGAGAATGGATTAAACAAAATAGGCTTTTAGTTGTTTTTTTAGAATGGGTACAGGATAACTGACCAATGAACTAGTTGGACTTCATGACTTTATGTTATCTTTCCAATATGTTGTGATGTTATAATGCGTTTATAATTTTCCAAAATATTTTGGGAATTTGAACGATTTATCTTCCAGAAGCTTGGGCTGTGATCATGGATTTGTTTTAATAGTTAAAAATCTGAAAAATATTTTGAAGGATGCTTGTTTTCATAGATACATATTTTTGCACTCCCATGTGTTAATAGTATGAAATAGGGTATCCATTTATTGTTATATGTTAATAGTTTGTTCAGAGGGTTCATTGTTATGGAAATGAAAGTAATAGTGTTGGTATATTTTCTATGAAGTGAATGATTAACATTTGTGATAAAAATCATGTTAAATTGGAGATACATTTTAATTTGTTCATTAAATTCAACACAATGATTAAAAGGGATATTTTTCATATTTCTTTAAACTTCTAATTAATATTTTGCTTTTAATTGCTGTGTGGTCATTTAGATTAACAATATCTTTAAGGACATTCAAAATTATAGTTGGTGATTTATACATAATACAGATTTATTTTTATCAAACAATGACTTTTTTTAAAATTTAGTCTAAAGTTTTGAAATTCTATCAAGATAACACCAATAGCTGTAAGTAATCTATAAGTGTTGAATGTACCCAAGGGGGCATGATGTCAGTATAGTACGATAGACAGATATAGTTTATCGTTCACATCAGTGAGAATCACTCCTTTTCTAAGTGATTACGTGTAGTTTTCTTTCTTATGGTGAACTTTGAAAATCTGGTGTTAAATAACAAAACTTCTGTGATGGGACAAAAAGCCTGCTACATTATTTATTTAAAGGCCTTGAAGTGCAGATGTGTCATTGGAGAATTGTGAGTTACCACTGAAAGAATGTATAGACTGTGATGTTTAAAGTTAATAAATCTGTATGGTTTTCAGATGTCTGTTTTATGTTAACCTGTGTGCATCTCAGAATATGATTAATGTATCTTTTGATAAGCTACACTTCTCATTTTCTTTAATAAACAGAATTATAGTAAGATTTGATCAATATTTTCTTCTATAGGAGGATGGTCAAACTCTTCAAGAAAGAAGAAGGTTGTTGGAGGGTATGCCTGGGCCTGGTGGCTGGTTAGTGACGTACAGAGGTAAAACAAACAATTATTAAGTAAAATGTGAAGTCCAGTAGTTTTTATAGGTTTTACCAAAAGTTTTTATTTTGTGACTCTACGCAGTAAAGACAAGGACAGGAAATATGAATTCATCATATGTCCACTAATGATTTCCATGTGGATAGGTTTGACTGTATAGTGACCACAAGTAACAAATTTGTTTTGAATGGATGTGTGCTGTGAAAAGGTTAGGCAGACCTAATGTTCAGTACACTATATGGAATCACCACAGACTGATTGGACAAGTAACGTACACAGGCCACGAAGAAAAGAGCTTGCAAAAAAAGATTAGTTACAGCTCTGGATTGCAATAGTAATGGTTTAACAAAAAACTTGATAATCATGTAAGAGATGCCATTCAGTCCATTGTAGTCGAACTTTTAAAAGCTAGTTACTCTTCATTTAATAGTTATATGGGATGTCTTACAACCAGGACTCACATTTCTTTTATTTTGATGGCTACAAGAAAAATATCCATATTTTGCCTACTTCTATGCTAGGTTAACTGGGTGTGTTATTAGTTAGATTGATGCAATATATGTCTTTTATCATTTGATTTCTAATATGAGGTCTGGTCCTATCATTTTAGTGTTATTCCATTTTGGTGTATGGACGTCTCTGAAAAGATGGACTACAGCAGATGTATCAGTATTACAGAATTTCATGTGGCTGTTACCCTCTTCAATTCTAAATTTTAGTCTTGTTTTATCTTCAATCTGTTACAATCCACATTCACAGAGGATACTAGAAACAAGACGTTGTTTAATGGGTACTTTGTGCTCTGACTGAATCATGTTCTGTTGTGGCATCAGAATATTTTCATGATGTTATGTACTTTATGCATCCTCTGTATGTTCTCAGAGAAATCTTTGACAAAGAAAAATATCTGTATGTTTGTAGTTTTCTTTCTTGTTATTCTTGTGTTTAATTATCACAATTTTTTCCACGTGTATTGAGAATTCAGTATATAATTTGAAAACAACAACTAATAACTATACATAGGTGATCGTATAATCAACAGTTGCTAATTGTTTTGGTTTTACACTGTCAAACCTATCCACACAGAAATCATTAGTTCATGTATGGTGAATTCATGTTTTCTGTCCTTGTTTTTAGGTAAATCATATCAAGTGATGTGTCGATACAATTGTAGATTGTCGATACAATTGTCGATAGCTTCAAGGTAAAATACTTGTACCCTATTGCCACACCTGTAGTTTAAACCATGTAGTCTTCACCAGAATCTAATGTTAGTCCTTTGATTGTAACATCAACCATACTTCTCGTATCATTTCACTGATTTAAATACTCTTTGATATGTTCAGATTTCATTACTGTAGCTGCATGTGATTCTTAAATATTTTTTGTCACTTTTAAGGTTTTAAAAGAGAGTTGATAGATATTCATTCAATGTTGTAGCAAAACCTAATTAGAACAGGACATAGATTAGAATAATTATTATTTTTTAAAATTTGGATCTCATGATTTATAAATATAACAGTCTTGTTCATGTTTATCTCATGTTTATATACAAAAAAACTTCTGTAGAAATTATTTACAGTGTACGTGTTATTTTGAAAAGTTACATCAAAGTTTTAATTCTTTATTATAGAGGTGGTATGTTTGGCACATGTTTGTATGGCTTGCTGTTATATATTATCCAGGTTAAGTTTGGAAGTCATGACTGTTCATCCTTCCTGTCAAGGAGTAGAAACTGCTCAGGGGGTTTCTCTTAATGTCACTGGCATTGCTCAATGTAAAGTATTAAAAGACGAGGCATTTCTCGACATAGCAGCCGAGCAGTTCTTGGGTAAAAGAACGGATCAAATTAAGAATGTCATAGAACAAACTCTAGAGGGACATTTACGTGCTATCTTAGGTTTGTCTTTTATGGTTATCAGTACGTTACTATATTGAGTAAAACTGTTAAATGTATGAATAATTGAATAAAAAAAGACCATAAATATTTATTGATAAATTATTAATTGACCAAATGAGTAACTGAACTGAAGTCAGTGTGAAATGTAATACCAAATTAAACACCTGTTGTATAGTCCAAATTCTGGTATGTTTTTTCATAAAAATCAATATGAAATATAAAACTAAATTACACCTGTGTTCTTTAGTTTCTTCTGTGTGATATTAAACATTATGTAATACTTCTGTGTGATATTAAACATTATGTAATACTTCTGTGTGATATTAAACATTATGTAATACTTCTGTGTGATATTAAACATTATGTAATATTTCTGTGTGATATTAAACATTACGTAATACTTCTGTGTGATATTAAACATTACGTAATACTTCTGTGTGATATTAAACATTACGTAATACTTCTGTGTGATATTAAACATTACGTAATACTTCTGTGTGATATTAAACATTATGTAATACTTTTGAAATGTACTTACAGATCAGAGTGATGATATGTAAAAAACAAACTTGCTGGAGGTTAAAAACAACTTATAAGAAAATTAAAAAAACAATTATAACAGGAACTATACTCGGAATAATAATTTGTATTGAATCTTTGTAAAAATGAACTGGAATGTTAAATAGTTTTATTTGTTTTAAACAAACCTGATTTTTGTTGTGTTAATTTTTACCACCAAACTGTTTTTTCTTTTTTTATCATTTCAGGCGTTGTTTGTGTCTTCCTAACACTAATAGATCTGAAGTTCTTATGTAATTTTTAATGGATCAGAATGTATAATGTTTAGAATATTTTGGGATAAGCCAACATTCTATGTCAAGTTCAATTTCTACATAGGTAACTGAAAACATGCTGTTGTTCTGTGACCATAAACATTTGCTTTAGTGCATTCTCTTAGATACTTTTTAAAATGTGATATTTATATCAAGGAGAGCTACAAATGATAAAGGCCTGGCATGGACAGATGGTTAAGGCACTTGACTTGTAATCTGAGGGTCGTGGGTTTGAAACCCTGTCACACCAAACATGCTTGCCCTTTCAGCTATGGGGGCTTTATAATGTGATGGTCAGTTCCACTGTTTGTTGGTAAAAGAGTAGCCATGGACTTGGTAGTGATGACTAGTTGCCTTCCCTCTAGTCTTACGCTGCTAAATTAGGGAAGGCTAGCGCAGATAGCCCTCATGTAGCTTTGCATGAGATTCAGAACAAACCAAACCTAGGAAGAAGATGGACAACAAAAATGTTGTGTAACTGAACTTTTGTAGATTATTAAGGAAGTAATCTTTTCATTGTCTTAAAACATTGAATGTTTAAAGAAACAGTTCCATAAAATATCTTACAAAACAGTATCAGTTTGTGGTTTGTAACCTTCTTGAAAACGTTTACAGTTTGTGATAGTTGAAGTCTAGTCTTTAAAATTCCATCTGAGTTTTCACAATATTTAACTCTTCACCAATTTTGTATGAAAATTCTGTTTTATACTTTTATTTTATGAAATTAAACTCGCTAACCCTAATGAGTAAAATAAGTAAACTTTGGATTGTTATAAGATGATATACACATTTACACCTATATTTTTGTTAAACACTTGTACTAAATTTCAAGCACTTTTTTGTTGGACTATTCTGACTGTAGAAGGTTTTTTTTTTTTTAATTTACTTCTATTGACAAACCTTGTGTTTGTGTCTTAATAGCTTCTGTGAAAATAGGTCATAAATTTCTCTTCACAACCAGTTGTCTTTATTTTTAAAGTTGCTTTTAATTACCTTCTTCTCACCATTATCCTTGAAGGAACATTAACTGTAGAAGAGATAGTCAAGGACAGAGACCAGTTTGCATCCTTGGTTCGAGAAGTAGCGTCACCTGATGTTGGTCGGATGGGAATAGAGATTCTCAGCTTTACCATTAAAGATGTGATTGACAATGTTGAATATCTCGCGTCTTTGGGCCGAGCTCGAACTGCTGACGTAAAACGAGATGCGAATATTGGAGTAGCACAGGCTGAAAGAGATGCTGGCATTAGTGTAAGGTTAGATTAGTGGATGTATTTCTTGAAAGGTTGAATGTCAAAGCAGATAGCCTAAACGTAACTTAAAACCTATAAAAATTGTCATTTGTAGTGATATATGTATGTAAATTGTCCTAAATAAGCAAAAACTAAGTTTAAGAATATAATACATTTGAAATTATGAAAGGGGGAAAAAATTCTTTGATCAAAATTATTTCATTGTCCCAAGTATCCTGGATGTTGAACCCCGGTCTGAAAATCCTGTTACGTTTAGAAGTAAAAATTGGATAAGCATCATTTTCTTGTAATTTAAGTGTTCAAAATATTGATTTTTAATATAATATTTATTTTTTCCAGTGTTTACTGTCTGATTTGTAAAGAATTATATCAGATATGATTACTAAATGAACTAGGAAGTGAGTTCTGATGGTTAAAATATGAATTTTCTAGAATTTTTTTCCTTGTGATTCTGAATATTAATATTTAGTTTTGAAATAAATCTTTTTTTCATATATGCTATTAAGTGAAGTATTTAAATTGGAAACTAGACTAATAATTACTGATTTATATCAAATATGAATCTACCAACATCAATATAAAAGTTTTAGATGGTAAAACATTTTTTTGGAAATTCTTAAACTGAAAAAGGTACAAAGAAGAGTAATAAAAACAGACATTTGTTTTTAAATTTGTTGTTCAGCAAAAAATAAGAACAAAATCTTTCATAATTTTTTAAATGTAGTTTGTTTACTAACTTTAAGACACTTAGAAATGTTAATATGACACATCTGTTGTGTGGTTTGTGTTATTGTATTGAGCAAAAGCTTGAAATAATTTGAAGGTGAGGATGAATGTTTTGTAGATTTTATTTTTCTATTTGGTTAGAGATGAGTAATTTAATCAATGTAATCAGTCACCTATCAATAATAATTTCATCAATTAGTTTCATGTAACCTGATTAATTAATCTAAATTAGTGTTTTTATTATTATTTCAGCAATTTGATTAATCAAAATTATGATTAACTTCATTATAATTACAATCATCAACTGATCAGAATTGGGGGCCAAAACTAAAATCTAGAGCTCAGTTCCCCATGGTGGACACAGTAGATAACCCAATGTGATTGCAAAGCTTTCCTACAATGTTTTTATTGTGAAACTGGAATTTTTTTTATTTCAGAAATTCCACTTGCATTTTTTTATCACTAGGTTAGTTTAAAAAAACAGCTTTTAGTTTAGCAGAACAAAATTGGAAGAAAGCCAAATTATTAAACTCTTAACCAGAATATTTTATTTGATGCATGTGATAATTTTTAATCCCATTTCCATATAAAATATATACATATACAATATATATATTTTTAAGACATCCTCTTCAAGGTGATATTCTTTGCTCATTCAAGCACTCACTTAGGCCTATAAGACCTAATTCTTTTCTCTTGAAAAATGATGACTTAAGAAGGATCTGATTGGGGTGTTTAAGACTATAAAGGGGATCTATAACGTGTATGCAAAAACGGCTCGTTTGGGTTGAGAAAATATTTTACGTAGAAGAGCGAACGATGTTTTGACCTTATTTGGTCATTGTCAGGTTCACAAATATTTTCTCAACCCAAACGAGCCATTTTTGCATATATATTTCTCTACAAGTGGGTTTTCTTGGCATCACTGGATCTATAATGTATTGATGCATTATATTTTTGTTTGTCATACTTAAAAGGGAGAATAGTAGGATTATCGAACACATATATAAATTGTGGGAGGGTAGGAGTTGTCTTCAGCTAAGACAGTTGCATTTTTCTAACAGGCCTTTGGAATGGTTGCTTATGGATGTTTTTGTTCCTGACTTTTCATTGAGAAAACCAAGAATTGGCAATTGGTAATCAATTTATTCTGTCTCAGCTGCTTCCTATCACTACTCAAGTTCACCATACAGTCTATTCTCACCTTGGCATAGATGTTTTCTTCAGGGTTGTGGATGACAATAATGGATGTCTTCAATGCTTGCCTACATTTACTTGTATAACGTCAGTCTTGTCCTCATATTTTGTTTGACCATCTAGGGGTGGCTTATCAATTTTGGACCCTCTCCTTTGGACTTGTTTCCTTATGGGTTTTGTCAAGTAGTCAGGGCTTTTGCCCAGAATTTGCTTGCTCTGGGGCTTCAATTTCATTATTACATGAATGACTAGCTTCTTCTTATTCATTCTCAACAGGAATTAGTCAACCATACTCAGTAACTCTTTTTTTTTTTTTTTTTTGGCAGCTTAGATGAGGTGGTTGATCAAACTGGAGAAGTCCTTGCTCAGATTCACTCAATATCTTATCCATTTGGTGGTCTTGTTTGACATTCATATCAGTCAAACCCAGCCTTCTCCTTTACAACTTCAGTGGAATGTTTGATTCACCATGCCCTTTGTCAATTACTGCTTCCAAGGTTATATTGTTATTTGGAATGTGGTCTTCAGTGAAATCTCTAGTCCATCTTGGTCATGCTCACATGCAATTTCTTCAGTGAGCACTTCATGAAGAATGGAACCTTGCTTGGTATCTTCTTTCCACTCCCATTTCTTTTTCTTCTTCCCTGAGAGCTGATCTTCTTTGATGGCTGGACAAGGCCCTTATGTCAATGGCTGTGCCTCATTCTCTCCCCCATGTCCAGATCTACAGGGCTGGGGGTATGGGGTAATCACAATGAAGCTTCAAAAAGTGGTTTGAATATCAATGTTCATGAACTGTTAGCCATATGTCAGACATTGCATCACTTCCTTTTCACCCGACATTGTCTGGTGATGGTTCATTAGGACAATCATATGGTAGCACATAACACACACCATGGAGACCCTGGTCCAGAGATCTCTGTTTTTCAGATATTATATCTCTTATTCTGGGCCCATGCAGATCACATTTGCCTTATTGCTTGTCATTTATCAGTGCTTTCAAGCTGGTTGTGAATTATCTTTTGGATTCTGACTGGATATATCCAACGGAGTGGGTATTAATTAGATCCTTTTGTTTTTGGTTATTTTTGCCTTCAGTGTGGTGTTCACCATATAGATGTCTTTACTATGGGTCTCAACACCAAATTACCTCTGTTTTAGTCATCTATAACTCATTTACAGGCTCTGGTAGTCAATACCTCCAGCCAGGGTTGATCACAAAAGAATCTTTGTCTACTCACCCATCCCATTAACCCTTTTGCTATGGGTCAGGGATCAAAGGTCATGTCATTGCATTTGTTGACTTGCATTCAAAATTTTATTGAACCATTATTTTATGAACTTATGTCACTAAGTTTGTAATCAAATTGTAGATTATAATTCAAATTTAATATTATGTATGAGTTAATTTCTTAATGTAAAAGTAAATATTAAAAGAACACACCTTTAATATAGGTTTTAGTGAGTCACATAGTATACTGAATGCAGCACTGTTTAAAATAAGATGTTTCTGATGTCAAAATATTAAGGCAATAGTTTTGTACAAATAAGGAACTCAAATTACTAATACTAACAAGCTAGAAATAAAATAAGAACCTTGTATCTTTTTATTTTGATTAGATATGACTTATGTACTGAATCGAACACAGTAACTTTATAGACCTCTTTCTATTTTAGGAAACAGTCCCTTATATATACTTATTTCACTATATATTGCATGTGAATAACCAATTGATAGGTTAAAATGTCCCGTAATAGATTTTTCAATGATTTTAATCTGTGAAAAGGATACCATGTTCTTACAAAACAAAACTTCAAGAAGGTAGGATGTGTCTTTAGTTTGCTCGAAGTTTTATATTTTGTAAACCTAAATACATCATAGTTACTAAGCTTAATAAGTTATAGTGTAATTCTATGGTATCAGTATAATTATTTATGATTTTTTGGTTATTCAACTGCGTACATAAAAACCTAAAACAAATTGTTGTTTGATATCTTCCACGTGTGAAAATTTAAAAGCTTAACAACATATGTAGTGCAGCAACCAAGTTTGAAGATCATAGCTTGAAGAAATAATTGTTTGCTTTATTTCTTTATATACTGTTCTGTATTTTTAGAAAAATAAGTTTAATAATTTATTTCAAAATAGTAATAATCTTTTTACGTATATAAGGTATAATAATTGAAATGTGTCTTTATGTTACAAAGTGCTAATTCACTAAAATACACTTAAGAGAGGGAAGACTAAAGGTTAGTTTTATATTGTTGAATGCCTTGTGGATGTAGATGATGCAATATCTTTCTATTTGAAACAACCAATACAATGGAGTGAGATGTCAGAAGGTAGTACATTCTTTCAACGGGAGCCTGTATCCTACTTTTGCATGGATATTGGTATCCCACGAGAAGGTTTTGTATGCAGCTGACTTACTGAGTATGGTTTTCCCATGTTCTAGCATCTTTACACACAGGTGTGCATTACCCAAACTTCTCATTGTGATATTGAGTTACAGTATCTTTCTCAAGTTAGGATCGCTTTCCTCTCATAGCCTATTCCATTCTCTACCCTCATATCTTGCACATTCCACAAAAGGGTCAGGAGTATACCTGGCTTATAAGTGGTGCAGCTCCCCTTTTCTGATCTTCAGATCTGAATCTTTCATTTTCAGGGTTATTTTTCAGATGCTTTTAGAGAGTACTTTTGTTTTTCCCTGATGCTGGTCTTTTCCCCTTCTCAGTGGGGGATTCTAGCTAATTTTCTGAGAGGAGGGACGTACCATATCAAAAGTTATAATTTTGTTATACTGAAAATGTATTTCAGATAGGTACTTCCCACCCTTCTTCTCTACTTTCATGCAGTGCTATGCATATACAATAAGCTCAACAGGTCCATCACAGTGTGTTATGACAGAGGACATATACAATAAGCTGAACAGATCCATCACAGTGTGTTATGACAGAGGACATATACAATAAGCTGAACAGATCCGTCACAGTATGTTATGACAGAGGACATATACAATAAGCTCAACAGATCCATCACAGTGTCTTATGACAGAGGACATATACAATAAGTTGAACAGATCCATCACAGTGTGTTATGACAGAGGACATATACAATAAGCTCAACAGATCCATCACAGTGTGTTATGACAGAGGACATATACAATAAGTTCAACAGATCCATCTTTCCTTACATCATAAACTCCAATATGTACTCTGTGGTTGACAGAGAATGTACACTTCATAGCAGTGTGGATCACAGTGTGTTATGACAGAGGACATATACTTTGTAGCAGCATGGACCATACCATGAAACGACAGAAGACATACACCCTGTGAGTAGCACTTCTTCCAATCATAAGAACAGGATTGCTGATGGAGTGAATCCTCAAGAGGCAAAATATATAATTCTAGGTAGTTCCAATCTAACCCCTGCCTAAAACTGTTTGTTTGACATAAAGATTCTGTTAATTGTTTCTAAGTGTTAATTGATATGTATATCTGTAATTTAGCATGTAAATCAGTTGTGAATGAACTGTCAGTATAGCTGTTTGTATTTACAGGAAGCAGAGTGTGAAAAGTTGGCCATGGATGCAAAATATTCAGCTAATACAAAGATTGAAAATTCAAGTCGTCTTTTCCAGCTGCAGAAAAGCAAGTTTGATGCAGAGGTTAATACGAAAGTAAGTACAAGTTTTCGGAACATTTTGGAGTCTTTGTCCCACATAGAACGTTTATAGTTGTCCTGTATGTTTTGTTTGATGTTGTATAAAATCGTATTTAAAGTATTGTAGTTTGCTCACACATATGACTTAAGTACCGTATTTTTAAAGCCCAACAAATGTATGTCTGTTATCACAAAATAGTTTTCTGTTTTCAAAAGGAAATGAACTGTTGTTTCTATGATAAGGTGAACTTGACTGTGGTAGCACACCATATTCTCGTAGGGTTTAAGGACCAAGTCATTGCATTCATCTGTGTTGAGTGAGCATGGTTCAGTGGTTATCATTCTGAACTTTGGAGTTGAAGTGTGGTTACTTATCACCACTAAAACCAAACCACACTTTGGGGCTATGAGTGCACTGTAAAAGTGAAGTCCAAATCCAACTCTTTGGTCTGATGGGAGTAATCGAAGAGTTGATGGTCTGGAGTAGCTGTCCTTTCCTCTAACTTATCAATTAGAGATGATTAGATTATACAACTTTTCACACAGAAGGCAGACATACACCACAGTTCACAATATTTATAAGATAGATAGCTCCCTTGTGGCTATCCACAAAAAGAAAACGAATAAACATCTCGCATCAGCCACCGGTGACATCTTATAAATATTGTGAACTGTGGTGTCTGTCTGCCTTCTGTGTGAAAAGTTGTATACACTGGCAAGTTTCAACATTTACTTTTAAAATGATGGAAGAACAGACATGATTAATGTTGATGTAAATTTTACTTTGAAAGCAGGATATTCTACACTAAGCCATTAGTAATTATTTACATTTCAATATGATGAAACATTAATAAAAATATAGAAATGCTCAACAATTACTTTTCATAGAGGGCAGTATAAGTAACTTGGTGCTTTGGCTCTGAGTGATACAAAGAGTGTGAAATAATTAACCTTTTTAAAGTCCATAAAATAATATAAATTGATAGATTAACATAAACTAGTCCTGAATACCTTTACTTGTAACATATAATTTAAGGACAAGAGGAGATCTTGTGATCCATCTAGATTATTCTATTCTTTAAATTAGACAATAAAATAAAAAGTGTAAAACATCAAATCCTTATAATACAAGTATTGATCAAGCTTTCTCTTTAACTTCCATAAATTTATTGCATTCACAACATGCACCCAATCCAAATGCAAACTGCCCTGTTAGAGAAATGAATCTTAGATAAAGATCACCTCTACTTTAGCAAAATTTACATTTTCACTTCCTGTTCTTATCATTAAATACAAAAACGGAGATTCATCAAAGCTATTAATTCCTTTAACAAACACATCTAATTCTACTTTTATTAAGAGAAAACGGCATCAGGAACCTTTCCCTGGCTTTGTATGACAACCAGTTGTTTTCTTAACAAGCTGTTAATTAAATGTAATTATCTTCTTTGATCTTGTTTCCATCTACCTACTGTTCAAAATAATGAACATTACCTAAATCTTCATTAGTAAAACTGAATACAAAGCACAAGTTCATACTCAGCTATCTCTTAATTATCAGACTGTATTATCCATCAAAGGCACTACTCTAATTCTAATATTTTGTTTACCCTTAATGTATTTAAGTAAAGTATGTTTAAAAACAAATTATCCACTTAAGTGTTTGAGTATTTTCTTAACATTTAAATTTTGACTAATTTGAATACCCTCCGATTTATGTACTTTTGTAATTTGACCTCCCCCAACCAATCTCCACGTAGTACAATATTGTCTGAGGGCTTACAGTATTAAAAAACCAGTTTTCAATACCCATGGTGGGCACAGCAAGAAAATAGCCCATTGTTTAGTTTTTTTGCTTAACTCCAAAGAATCAGACAAACAAAAATGTAATTTGAATTTTTTTTTTGTCTTTAGCAAAATGCTATTTTTGTACTATAGAAAATTGCAAATTTAAATTTGGTTGCATTATGTTTCTTATGAATTTTTATTGTTGTCAAAAACTTCGAAACTTGTGCTTTTCTCATAGAAAGCTGAAGCACAGTTGGCTTACGAGCTTCAGGCAGCCAGGATGAAACAAAAGATTAGGAACGAGGAAATAGAGATTGAAGTTGTCGAGAGACGAAAGCAGATTGACGTTGAAGAGAAAGAAATAGTCAGAAAAGATAAAGAGCTTACAGCTACAGTGAGGTTGACAGCAGAGGCAGAAGCCTATAATGTAGAAAAATTGGCTGAAGGAAAACGGTCAGTATATGATGGGAATTTTTTTAAGGAAAATAATTAGAACGTGGTTGGAATGTTTATAAAGAATATGACTAGTAAACGGTTTATAAGAGTTTGACTTGTAAACGGTTTATAAGAGTTTGACTAGTAAACGGTTTATAAGAATTTGACTTGTAAACGGTTTATAAGAGTTTGACTAGTAAACGGTTTATAAGGGTTTGACTAGTAAATGGTTTATAAGGGTTTGACTAGTAAACGGTTTATAAGGGTTTGACTAGTAAACGGTTTATAAGAGTTTGACTAGTAAACAGTTTATAAGAGTTTGACTAGTAAACAGTTTATAAGAGTTTGACTTGTAAACGGTTTATAAGAGTTTGACTTGTAAACGGTTTATAAGAGTTTGACTAGTAAACGGTTTATAAGAGTTTGACTAGTAAACGGTTTATAAGGGTTTGACTAGTAAACGGTTTATAAGAGTTTGACTAGTAAACGGTTTATAAGAGTTTGACTAGTAAACGGTTTATAAGAGTTTGACTAGTAAACGGTTTATAAGAGTTTGATGAGATGATTGGTAGATGGTTATCAGTTTTGTTGGGGAAAATTCTTGTTACATAATTGATAGGTTTCTGAGAAAAAGCAGGCAGATAATTTGGAGGTTTATACAAGATGGTCGATGTATAGTTGGTTTTTAAAGATAAACAGTTGGTATATAATTGATAAGTTTCTAAGAATGTAGTAAACAGGTAATTAGAAAGCTTTTACAAGATGGTTTGTACATGATAAATTTAATTACATTATATTACTGTTAAGTTTTTGTGGTACTAATAATAGTATGCCATATAACATTTTATTAAGCCTGTAATATACGTATTGAGATACCTTGTAAGTCTGTCAGTTAAATATTTTGTAGTTGCAAATTTATCTTGTTCCAGAAGTCTTTGCTTAAATAACATTGTCCATACATGATGTGTAGGTAGTTTAATGAGAAGGTGATGTTGATTTCCATGTGAATTTGGAGTCCATCCTGCTATACAGACTCTGCAGCTTTTAACAGAGATTCACATTATCACACTAAAATGTCTTTTAGTAAATATAATAGGTTTGTGTGTAGTTTCTTACAACATTTTGATGCTATTACTTTGCTTGGGACAATGGTGATTTTATTTCATGTGACTATGTTGTATAATTATTGATGGTATAGTTTTCAAAGGAATTTAACCATACTTTCTGAGCATATTTCTTAGACTGTGAACTTTGCATAAAGGGTAAGATCAACTATCAATTTCACAGAAGTTTAATGTCATTTTAACTTTAAATTATAATCTTTGTTTTTAGCTACTTTTGAGTCCTAGTTAAGCATTAAGGTAAAAATGGTTGTTAATATCATCCAGTGGCTGATTGGTTTTTATTAATTTATTGCACACCCCAGTTTTTTATAAATCATTTATTTATTTGCTTGTTTAGAATTAAGCACAAAGCTACACAGTGGGCTATCTGTGCTGTGCCCACCACGGGTATTGAAATTCGGTTTTTAGCGATGTGAGTCTGCAGACATACTGCTATGCCACTAGGGGGCAAATCATATATTATTAATTGAGCGTAAAGATTGAGATGATTTGATAACAAATAGTTATTGAATAGTTAGTTATAAAGGCAATGGATACTTTGTTGCATAAAGAAGAGAGAGTGGTCATCATCTGGTTCCTAAGGTTGTTGGGAAATATTGAGCCATAAAGTATGTCTGAATTCATTTTACAGGTCTGTGTTTAACTTTTTAATTATAGTCGAATATAACAGTCTGTTCTTAATATGCAGCAGAAAATGGTCATTTGCAAGTTTGTGCTGCTGCATGTGTATGCATGCATAGCAATGGCCAAAACAATTGGATAACACTGACACAATTGTTAACTGGCCTTTGAATGGAACAGTTTGAATGTTTGATACTATGGTGTGCTCTTGGCCAGTCATAGGAAAGTATTTATGATAGTGGTTAATGTGTAAGAAACACATTCTGATCATAAATCTGAGTTTTATGCTCTTCTAAACCAATCCGGTTTGATCCGGATCGGGGAATGATCCGGAAACCCAATCACACACATGTTCATCCCCATAGACAATTAATTCTCTCGTGCACAGTACTTGAATATATGAAAATTGATATTTACCCTTAAGATAATGCATGCATTTGTATATATGATTGTTTTGTTCTATTGCCTTCATACATGTTATATGTTTCAGTTTTGTTACATTATAATTATACCATCAATGTCAACCAAGCATGTAAGAATACTTGATTAAGAATACCTATAAATAGATTCACTCTGAGGTTAGCATGGTCACAACCATGTGGGATTTCTTACAATAGATACTGGAGGCTTTGGAATTTAGGGGCTTCCCATGTACCTGCTGGTCGAACGAGGTATTGATTTGTTCATCTATTGGAAACTTTCAAAAACTGTCTTGATTTTGATAATGTAAGAGTCAGAATGTATAAAATATTTAGTATAGGTCTTAATTCATTGTTTCTATCTTGCCATGGTCCCATGGTGAATTAGTATGTCTGTTAAGCTGTAATTTCATGTTCGTACCAGTAACGATATGGCATTTGCGTACAGTTGTTTTTTATAGGCCTGTAAATCAAATATGTGTGTGTGTTTACTTCTATGAACTTTGGCAATGTTGCTAAACTTGTTGCTTCTTGTTTGTTACAGTTTCACGGTGTGGACGGTATAAATGTTGTTCGTCACATTAAATTATATTTAAACATCAGTGATCATTGTGTGGATTCATATGGGGCAACACTCATAGATTTGTTTTACCTCAAATTTGAGTTTACTGATTAGTTTTAGATTTTACCAGTTTTGAGAAAAGGCTAAGAAAAATTTAAGAACAGTTGCCAAAGTCCTGAAAAGGGCATGTATTTTTATATTTGTATAGCTAACCTTTATTAAGAAACAGTTGTCAAAGTCCTGAAAAGGACGTGTATTTTTATACTTGTGTAGCTAACCTTTGTTGAGAAACAACCTCTGTGGTAAAGATGTACACAGAGGTTAGGGTGAAAGGGAGATAATATTTAATTATTTTTGTCAGGTTTTAACAATCAGCAATATTTAACTGCTAGCTATGTATAAAATTTAATGGAGCTTGGATGTTAAACTAGTGCTTTTCGATTTATGGCCATACCTTTGTTAAAGGGTAGGTAGTCAAATAAATATTTATTTGTCAAAGTAACATTTTTTTTCGTTAAAAACTTAAAGAAATGATGACCATATATTCTGTCTTAGTTAGATTTTGATTATGTTTATAACATAAGCTTTACAGAAACAATAATAAACACACTTTTTCTTTGTATTAAATTAAAGGTAACTAATGTCATTTCAAGACAACAAACAAGTTGAATAATATTTTTATTTTTGTCAAGTTCGGCCCATAATTTTATTTCTATTCCATATATTGAGGTTTCATAAATGGCCGTCAAATTACTGTTATTTTTGTGATATTTGTATTTGGTAAAATTTCATTTTTTCATAAAATGAAACATGATTTACTGTTCAACTTAAACCAATGTGTCAGTGACACTAACAGGTTGAAAATGTAACTACTAATATGTCCTTTCTGCAGCGTGCAAACGGTTGAAGCTGCTCGTGCAGAAGCAGAAAGCATCAAGGTGGTTGGAGCTGCAGAAGCTTATGCTATTGAAAGAATAGGAAAAGCAGAAGCTGATAGAATGAAGATGAGAGCATCAGCATATAAACTGTTTGGTAACGCTGCTGTTCTGAGTCGAGTCCTAGAGGTTCTTCCAAAGGTTTGTCAGTATTCTCTGTCCATATTTATCTTGGATGAGGAAATGTTTAACGAGTGGCTTTTTGAGGTAATTTTAAAACCCATAAATAAAAGATAGTGTTGAGTTAATTTAGTTTAAGTGGTTTATCTGATGGCTTTTGATACTGTAGTGAAACGTTTATTGTTTCTGTTTTTAGACACAGATTACTAAATACTTTGTCAAAAATATCTCAGATTAACCTTTTCTTTAACATATGTATCAGACAAACTGAGTATACTTTGATCTTTACCACTTTAGATTGCAGCCGAAGTATCTGCGCCACTGGGTAAAACAGATGATATTGTTCTGATTGGAGAAGGAGATCAGCCTGCCTATGGTGCTCTGATGAGTCAGGTTAGGCCTAATATACATGCCCTGACTGATGTGGATCTCCAGAAGGTATTTTCCAAGTTCTTTCATCATATTAATGTGATGTGGCACAGTGTGGTTATTACAATGCTTGGTTAGCAATTTGTGGTTAATGGGTAAAAGTTTTGTTGCCAAATGTGCTTGTATTTTCAACTGTGGGTGTGTTATAATATGACAGTTCCTCCAAATTTTAACTGGAGAAGAGCATCTCACTACTTTGTCAGTGGATAACATTGACTAGCTGTTTTATTTCTAGTCCATCACTCCAAAATTAGGAACAGCTAATGCTAATCTTTGAATAGCTTTGTGTAAAATTTATCAAAACAAGGATAAAAATAACAAACAACAAGCTCTGTATGACCTATTGGGGTTGTGGAAGTAAACCTAGTTTATGATTGTATTATGCATTTTAAAAGTATATTTGAAAGTATTTGTTATTTTCATATTATTTTACTTTGAAAATATGCTGCTGCTTATAAAACAAAAATAGTGTCAAATTATCAATAATTTATTATTGTTTCTAAAGTTTAGCATTTTAATTACAATTTCTTGGTGAAATATTAAAATTAAGTTAGAAATACCATACCAGTCCCCAGAAATATTATACTTACTGAGTACAATTATTTATGAAGCAGGAACTTATCATATATGGTATTCAGTTGATACAGGGGTTGAAGAAACATTACATATGAAACATTGAGCATCTCATGTCAACATGATAATTGTCTGGATTGATATTTTATAATCTGTATTTTTCTTATGGAACACAACTTAAGGTTTCAAAACATATGAAAAGCAAAACCTATGAATTTTTCCAGCTTTTATTTTGTGCAAACATTCAAATAATATGTTAAAATGTGACTTCGAAAATGTAAGTAATTTTTTTAATATAATATGCGGGTTTGGTACTGTTATTGAAGCATTAAAGGTACAAGCAGTGTATTTTGGTGTCTTTTATTTGTTTGTCTGGTTATTTGCTTTCATGCATATTGAGAAGTAAACTCTTAGATATTTTACATTTATAAGTTAAAGCAGTGAATATTGTTTCAAACATTCATAAATTGGTTTTAAAATTTGGAACTTTTAATTCTACCAAAACAAAAATTTAAATTATAAATGTTTAACGTTTTCTTTAAGTAAAGAAAGTTTAGAAATGGATTGTAATTTATCTCAAAAGTTTAAGTAGCCTTTGTGCTATCAGTGTGAAGAGATTGTTTAAGTTATCATTTTGGTTTGCTTACACATCCTTATCAGATGGTAGACTTGTGACATCAAAGGATTTTAACATCGGAAACCTTGTCTCTAAACACACCTTTAGTAGTTGAGCAAAATGAGAGAGATTTTCGGAGAAATTCTTTATGTATTGTTGAGGTTCATTTGAATCCACAAATGTTACTTGAAATGATCTGCTGTTGAACTGGAGAGTTGTGAAGTTACTTGTAACTATGTGGGTTCAAGTGAATCCCATTTGTGTGTGAAGTATTTGTTTGAATTCTTGTTTCTGGATGTGATTGTACTTAATTATATTTGAAATTATCTTAAAATATATTTCTAAACAAGTCAATGAAATCTGCTACGTTTCTTCTGTTCTACAAATATTGCATCAGACATACTTGTATAGCTCCAATTAAATTGAAGTGGTGTAAACAGACAAGTATAAGAGAGAGTGTTCTGTGTATCGTTATAATATATTCTTTATTTCCTTAAAATAATATGTTATTTTAAATTTATCCCCTGTGTACATTGCTTTAAAAAAACTTGCTGTTTATGACAGCAGGAATACTAATGTTTGATTCTATTTTTCATTATTACCAAACTCGGTACTATTGTAGCGTACTGTCCATATAGATTTCAATGATCCCTGTTTGTATTTCTTACAGGTAGTTGTTGAAGTTCCTGGGGCCAAGTAGAAATTTCTTGGAAGTTTGAAACATCTAAAAGTTCTTATTATTGTGCTTGACTATTTAGCAAACAGTGAATTTCTTCTTTCAGCTCTTTAATACCAAAAAGTGTTTGGTCCTGTTAAGCTTGCTTAAAATATGTAGTTCTTCTTTTAGTTTGAAGATAAAATAATAAGTTCACATTCTATTATTATCTTCAGTGCAGTTTTCATTAAGTATTACTTGCACAGTGTTAATAATTTGAAAACTGCAAGCAGTGAGTTACTCTTTACTTTAGTGTAGTTCTAGGAAAGCATATCTGGAGTTTAGTATTTCCAGGAACGTAATATTTGGAACAGTCTATCAACAAGCAGTATCTCGGTTGGTTTTTATAATTGAAAATGTTTTGTTCTGTATTTCTCAGTGTTTCATTATGTTTATGTTGAGTTAAACAGTTCGTATTTTCATGTAACATAGCCATTAGTTCATAATGAAAATTTATTAAAAAGTTTGAGTATGTACCCACTTATAAAAAGTGATTGGGTGACACCGAGGTCCATCCCATATTCACTACGTCATTAAGTTATGTGCTGGTCACTTCCTAAGCTTGCTCACTAATACTGAAGTTGGTTTATTACTAGGTCTGTCACTGTTAAAGTTTGTAAGAATGTAATTATTTAAAAATGGAGTTCTATATTATTGGGCTTGTACTTCTGATAACTCGCACTAGAGAGCACCTGTCATGGAGTACTAGTGTAAGTTGAGGTTGTGGTTCATGTGTCATGACAGCAGAATATTACTTCTTTAAAAGATTGTTTACAGATATTCAAGGTTTTATTTATTTCTGTTTCCTTCAGTCATATCCATATTAAAAAAATGACTAATTTTGAATTATGAATTGTGTTGGTTACTAGTTATCCACTTTTAGTGGTGATTATCATAAGCTAACATCATAAACAGGCTTTGCCAAGTATGACGTTAGTCCTAGCTTTCTGTGATATTGTTAGAGACTAGAACAGCCTACTTTAGATACAGTCTGCACGAGTTGACTGTTGAATTAAAAATGTCTAATGGATAAAATGTAAAGTTTAATAAACCTGTTGGCTTCCATTTAATGTTAATATTAAATGAAATGAAAAACTACACTGAAGATGATTCATTATAAAGCCAAAGCTATTCTAAAGATGTGTTTTATTATTAAGCCAAAGCTGTTTTAAAGCCGTGTTTTATTATTAAGCCAAAGCTGTTTTAAAGGCGTGTTTTAATATGAGCTCAAAGCTGTTCTAAAGATGTGTTTCATTATGAACCCAAGGCTATTTTAAAGATGTGTTTCTTTATAATAAAAATTTGTTTAGTAAAGCTTTCAAAGTAATGAGTTGTGAGATGCATCATTCAGTTTAGGCCTTCTTGCACTTCTAAATTGTTTTACTTTGTTGATGCTTTCGTGGGATAAATGTTGTGAAACTCAGCAGTAGTTAGGACATTTTTGTTTTTGGTTACCCTGACATCTAGTGGCCCTTTTTGTGGTTGATTACCCTAACTTCTAATGGACATTTTTATAGTATTTTCTTTCTTACTGTAATATTCTTCCTTTGGTTCTTCCAATGAGGAATGTTTAGTGAAAGTGAAAGATTATAGAAGAAAGATATTTATATCACGTATTTAGTTTTCCTTTTATTTGTTTTTCAAATGTTCTCAAAATGTTAAATAATGCCAGATCTATTTTATTTCATAATATTTCAGTGGTGCATTTGTTGTATAATTTAAAAAGCATTTGGTTATCAGTGTTTTTGTCATGGTAGTTCATTCCTGTTTTGTGTTGTTTTGAATCATGTTCATGATGTCATTTTAATTTTTGCAGTGTGAATGTACAATGTAACATTAATTATTTTAATTTTGTCTTCTATAGATCTTACTTTATTATCAGTTTGAGGTGTAGATTTGATGTATTTGCAATCATAAGCTACTTTTTAACTATTATTGTGGTTTTATTAATAGTTTTTCTCAATGATTGTAGGCTTGATTGTTGTATGTAACTTTACAAAGTATTCAAGACCATTTTCTTCTTCACTTAAGAAAGGTAACAGACTGTGAAATCATGCTTGTCAGAAAGCATACCTTACTCATTAATTTATCTTCTACTGTCTAAGCAAACTAATATATTTGAACAGTGGCAAGTTTATCAGTATATTTCTGATCTATTTGTTGAATTGTGGAAAGTTTTTATCACTCTTTTGTCACACTAAATTTTGTGTAATTCTGGTCATTTTGTGTTTTTTGTAATATTGTAAGGATCAACAGTGAATCGTGGTTTATTTTATGAGTATTTATTTGGTCTCAACATTTTGTGTAATTCAGTTCTGGTGATTATATGCAATCAAAGTTTGGTTGGTACACTTAACAACGTAGTTAAATTATTTATCATATCTTCTTTTTTTAATTTTTAAAAATTTGTAATTGATGTGGTTGAGTTTATTGATATTTGGTCTAACTAGGGTTTATTTACTGAAATATTTGGTTTAACTAAGGTTTATTTACTGAAATATTTGGTCTAACTTTGGTTTATTTACTGAAATATTTGGTCTATTTTTGGTTTATTTACTGAAATATTTGGTCTAACTTTGGTTTATTTACTGAAATATTTGGTTTAACTTGTATTTATTTACTGAAATATTTGTCTAACTAGGGTTTATTTACTGAAATATTTGGTCTAACTTGGGTTTATTTACTGAAATATTTGGTTTAACTAAGGTTTATTTACTGAAATATTTGGTCTAACTTTGGTTTATTTACTGAAATATTTGGTCTAACTAGGGTTTATTTACTGAAATATTTGGTCTAACTTTGGTTTATTTACTGAAATATTTGGTCTATTTACTGAAATATTTGGTTAACTATTTACTGAAATATTTGGTCTAACTTTGGTTTATTTACTGAAATATTTGGTCTAACTTTGGTTTATTTACTGAAATATTTGGTCTAACTAGGGTTTATTTACTGAAATATTTGGTCTAACTTGGGTTTATTTACTGAAATATTTGGTTTAACTAAGGTTTATTTACTGAAATATTTGGTCTAACTTTGGTTTATTTACTGAAATATTTGGTCTAACTTTGGTTTATTTACTGAAATATTTGGTCTAACTTTGGTTTATTTACTGAAATATTTGGTCTAACTAGGGTTTATTTACTGAAATATTTGGTCTAACTAGGGTTTATTTACTGAAATATTTGGTCTATTTAGGGTTTATTTACTGAAATATTTGGTCTAACTTGGGTTTATTTACTGAAATATTTGGTCTAACTTTGGTTTATTTACTGAAATATTTGGTCTAACTTTGGTTTATTTACTGAAATATTTGGTCTAACTTGGGTTTATTTACTGAAATATTTGGTCTAACTTGGGTTTATTTACTGAAATATTTGGTCTATTTAGGGTTTATTTACTGAAATATTTGGTCTAACTTTGGTTTATTTACTGAAATATTTGGTCTAACTAGGGTTTAGTTACTGAAATATTTGGTCTAACTAGGGTTTATTTACTGAAATATTATGTCTAACTAGGGTTTATTTACTGAAATATTATGTCTAACTTGGGTTTATTTACTGAAATATTTGGTCTATTTAGGGTTTATTTACTGAAATATTTGGTCTAACTATGGTTTATTTACTGAAATATTTGGTCTAACTTGAAATATTTGGTCTAACTAGGGTTTATTTACTGAAATATTTGGTCTATTTAGGGTTTATTTACTGAAATATTTGGTCTAACTAGGGTTTATTTACTGAAATATTTGGTCTAACTAGGGTTTATTTACTGAAATATTTGGTCTAACTAGGGTTTATTTACTGAAATATTTGGTCTATTTAGGGTTTATTTACTGAAATATTTGGTCTAACTATTCACTGAAATATTTGGTCTATTTAGGTTTATTTACTGAAATATTTGGTCTAGGGTTTATTTACTGAAATATTTGGGTTTATTTACTGAAATATTTGGTCTAACTAGGGTTTATTTACTGAAATATTTGGTCTAACTAGGGTTTATTTACTGAAATATTTGGTCTAACTAGGGTTTATTTACTGAAATATTTGGTCTATTTAGGGTTTATTTACTGAAATATTTGGTCTAGCTTGGGTTTATTTACTGAAATATTTGGTCTATTTAGGGTTTATTTACTGAAATATTTGGTCTAACTAGGGTTTATTTACCTCTTGCTGTTTATGATTATTTAAAGCCATATGAATCAAGGCTGAATGTTGATAATGTTTGGTTTGAGTTTTGTGCATACATTGTTTTAGAATCTGATAATAATTTATGAGAATCTACAGTATTCTATTGTTTAGCATAATTATAGTAATTATAGTGCTGTACTGGGGTTTGTTTCATGGGAAACAGCTTCATTCAAAACTAGCACATATCACTCTATGGTGGAACAATTTATGACATATGAGTAAGTTATCTTTCATGAACATACTTAAAATTGGCAGTATTAGTACGTATATATGACATTTTTTAGTTTGTGTGTGTTTTAATGTAAGTTGAATAGCACAAAAGGTAATTCAGAGCTCGGGTGGAAAGAAGCTTGATGCTAAAACAAATTTTATCTCATGGTTTATAAGCTTTTTACTGCCAGGTTTTACATATCAAACTGTCAGTTTTAAATCTGTACCATTTCATGTAGCTTAAGAGAACCAGCATTGATTGTATCATTTTAAACAATAATAAAAAAAAAGTTATTGCATTTATTATATGGAAACTTTAAAGTAACAAGACATTTAATAAACTAGTTTTAGGTACAGTTAATAGTGGTTAGTATGTCATGGTCAAAAATAAAGCTTCACTCTTTGGGTATGTGAGTATGTTTTAATATAATGGTCAAATTTTATTATCTAGTTAAATGAAAGTAGTCTACTGATATGATATTGGTGTTACTGATGAACTACATTCTATCTTTATCTCCATGTAGCTGTTTGTTTAGCTTTGACTCAAAATTTTCAAACAAAACTTTGGCTCTAAGACAAAAATAAGATTTTTTTTTCACAGTTGGTTGGCTTATCATTAAATGTTAAACACAGTACAAAAGTTTTTGACACAGATTTGATACATAATAAAAATTACAATGTATTTTTATGATATAGAGTTATAGTAATGAAAGTGAATAAAAATCATTTTTATATTTTACTACATTAGTTTTAGATGTGAATGTAGCTAAAAGGTTAAGAGATTTTGGGATTCGATAGATTGGAGGAATTATTATTAGGTCTGTAACAGGTTTTGAGGTAGAAATTTGGTGTTATCTCTGTCAATTAATTATAATATTTGGTGTTATCTCTGTCAATTAATTATAAAATTTGGTGTTATCTCTGTCAATTAATTATAAAATTATAAAAGCAATGCAAGATTCTATTCTCTTTCCGTGTTTAAATTTTTTGGAGGAAAACATGCTTCTAGTGAGTGAGGATCATACCTGGAATAAGTCAAGGATCACCCACGTGGAATAAGTCAAGGATCACCCACGTGGAATAAGTCAAGGATCACCCACGTGGAATAAGTCAAGGATTACCCACCTGGAATAAGTCAAGATTTTTAATGTTCCTTCCTCCCTTCAATTTTTTTTGCAGTAGTTTCATTCCAAATTACTAAATATTATGCAATATTTTGTTTACAAAAATGTATTTCTTAGGTTCTTGTAGGCTATTTTTGTCACATCAGATATATAAAGATGTGTGATTTGATGTAGTAATAGACTGTTGGTATGATATAGCTATACCTGTATTACCTTCATCATCAGATAATAGTTTGGTATGCAGAGTAAAAACAGTTTGTAAATATTTGGATATTTTTATGTGTTTTTAAAAGTCATGGATATCAGAACTTGATGTCACATTTCATACCCTATACATTTCTATAGTGTATAATGGAATTTCAAGTGCAGGTTAAGATGGCTTATGTCATATTTATGTTTAACTGACCACCATGGTCTTTATGAAGAGAAGGCTTTGTGGTAGTCTGTCTTCTTTTTTTAAATAATTTGTGTTGAATTTCTAAAACCATGCAGATATATTGTGCAGAATCATTTTCTTTTAACTAAAGAAGTAATAATTGTATAAGATTATTTTGTGACTTTATAGGATGCTCTTACAAATTGCATGCTTTGCTTAGGGATATTAATGTGGATGAATCCCACCCCTTTGTTGTACAAACATTACTAAACTCTATTGATGTATGTCCATTTCAAAACTTCCATGTTTTGATAGCTTGCTTATGCAATTAATTTCTAAGGTGGTTTGGTTTCAGTGGTGTAGCTAGGGTTTTCAGTGCCCCCTCGTGACTAAATGTAAGCCATAATTCCTAATTATGTAGCATCAATTTGCCCCCCTTCCCCCAACTCTGTGTCTGGGGACAGATGTACCCCCCCTAGCTATGCCACTGTTTGGTTTACCTGTGCTGAAGTCAAAGTTCTGTTTATCACCAGTTATCTGAATGTGAAAGCTGCTTGGTAATAAAATACATACACGAGCTAATTTGGAGCATCTAAGTTAGTGTTCGATTTGATTAATTACACTGTTTTATAATTACCAAAGATTTTTCTATATTTAGTGACAAATATCTTACAGGATTTGAGAATATGTTGTTTTATTAGATAAATAACAACATAAGAACAACAAAGTGATAAATCAAAGTAAGATTCTTTGAATGAGAAACATCAATGATGAACAAAATTTTTTATCTTTGAAACATAAAGTTTTTGCTACTCAAACTAAGAAAAAAGAAATTCAGTTTTTGCACTGATTTGTCAAAATCCTGTTATCATTGTGGAAGTAATTTCCACAGCCTTTCCTTCAACTTGTTAACTTTATACTGTAGGAGATATAGAGTTGTATGTCAGTGTAAGTGTGGCCCTTTGAAAACATAATACGTAACATACTTATTAAGACATTTTGTAAAGGATTCTTAATGTCCATCAGAATGTTACAAGGATGTCTGTTAATTTATAAGACTTCTTAAATGAATTGCCAGAAACATCCGTGGTATGCTCTGGGGAAAAGAATATCAGTACCTTCCTTTGACGAGGTCTCAACTCCTGTTTTTTTCTAGGTACAATATATAAACTGTGTGAATATTTTCCTTATATCTTTATAATAATTGTTTATTATTTATCTTAAGTTTATTGTTATTTATTGATACTGACAAATCTTAAATGGTGTAGTTAAGTTCTCAAGATATAAATTATTTGAATTTGAAGAGCTGAATTTATTGTGAACTGTGTAATGTTACAAGAATTATAAACATTTTTAATTCTTATGTATTGTATGTGAAGTCTCACTTGTTTTATAACTAGTTTTGTATTATTTTAAAGTACTGTAATTATGCATGACAATTATTGGAATAAAGTGTTTTGTTATATACAATATTAATTCAAAACATGAATAATTCTTGCAGCTCACTTATTTTAAAAACATATGGACATACAATTAGTTTAGTTACTTAAAGTGATCATCTTTACAAACCTTGGTAACATGTTCAGTTTAATAACCCTATAGAATTCAAAACATTAAAGTTAAGCCTTTCTTTGATAAATTGTTTAGGCAGAGTATTCATTATGAAACTTTGTAAAATGGATGACAACTGCCTGTTGTGGAGACACAAGTGTAGAGGGCGACTTTCAAAATCTTGTTCTCTACACTTGAGTCTCCACAACGGGCAGTTGCCGTCCATTTTACAAAGTTTCATCAAAGTTAAGCCTTGTTTCATTACTTTTCTGAAACATGAAATATTGTATTGTTTCTGATATGTTTGAACAAATTGAGTACTTTCTGGGCATAGTATGATTAGCATGTCAGAAAGTGAATCTGAGGTCGTATGGTCCAATGATTAGCATGTCAGAAAGTGAATCTGAGGTCCTTTGGTTGATGACCTACTGCTAAAAAAAAACCAAAAAAGTGTTTTAGGTCTGTGGGTGTCAAGAGTAGCTTAATGCTTAGTGGTGTTGATTGGTACCCTCTAGTACCATTAAAATTAGTGCAGATAGCTGTTATGTAGTTTTGTAGAAAATTAAAGTAAACAAAACAAAAGACTTGTTGCAGGTGTTTTATTAACACTAACCAAACAATTAGGTTTCATGTTCTTAAAAGAAGCTTTGAGTTGATAAATCTCCTTGCCTAACTTACTAATATCAAGTATTAATCACAAAAAATAAGGAATCATATAACCAGATTGTTTGACATGTGTATCCTTTGTCATTAGGAGCAGGTTAAAGATGGCTTGGGAAACAAAATTGTTAGATAAGATGATAAATTATGCTTTAAACTTTTTTTAAAAAATTTGCTTGAAAGGTAAATTATGTTGATAAAGATAGGAAAATCAATTAGCATGAAAGTGTTAACATTCACAAGTACATGTTTTGTGGCTTGATTCCAAAATGAGAATTTCTGGTTCTCTTTTTACTCTTCTCCTCCCCTTCCCCATGATTGATTGCTACACTTTGGGAGGAGTCTTACCAGGAAAGGTTCTGTATTTTCAGTTTATCTCCTCTGGGATTTGAATATTCACCCACGTGTTTGCCATATGTGACATTCCTTGAAAGGGAGGAGAGGGTCCTGATGGTTGAGGGATGTTGCTGATGGGTCAGTTTATATCGTGGCACTTCAACACATCTCTCACTCTGTGTGTATTCATGTACGTGGTGAGGGAACCTCCCAGGGAAGGTTTTATTCTTTCAGTTTACCTCTTCTGAGATCTAAACATCCACCTGGGTGGTGACCCGTGTAGGGAATGAGAGGATCCTGGTGGTTGAGGGGTCCAACTCCAACACACCACTTTGGCCTTGAATTACTGTAGACGGGCAGTTTTAAGGTAGTTCCCCAAGATCAATCGGTTAGACCATTTGGGTCAGGGTCAACTAAGTGCCAGCATAGGACGCTCTCAACGGGTGTAGTGGACATTATGTCTGATACTGGTGTTCGGATATAAAGCTCACGAAACCCTGGCGTCACTGCAGTGACCTTATGTGGCACTGTAGTGCATCCTCTCGTAGAGCTCCGTGGTGGATGGGATCAGTGGGTACTGAAATACTCTTTTTTTTTTTATTATGGATACCCCTCAAATAAGTATGACAACATAAAGAAAAATCCGACTATTGGCAAACGACCACGCATTGATGACTGTGTACGGTCGAACTCACAACTTGAATATAGGTCCTGCAATATTTAATTATACATTTTTTACCTGAAAAACCCTTAGGGCAGATGTCGCCATTTTTTTATTCAGTAGGGTTTAGAAGGGCTTGCTGGTTCACTAACATCAGTAAACCGTAAAAATACGGTTTGGGGACATTTAAGTGGAAACAGCTTCATTACAACGTTCCAAACTCCAATTGAAGTTAAAGGCCATTGGGGATATACCCATTGAGGTTACTCCTCATTCTATATTGAATTCTTCCAGAGGTGTTATAGTTGAGAGGGATTTAAAGACCATTTCAGAGTCAGAAATCTTCACAGGTTTCACCAGCCAAGGTGTTACAGCCTTGTACCGAATTTTTACTCGTAGAGTTGGGATTATGGAGCCATCAAATGTTCTAATATTAACATTTAAAACATCACGTCCTGATACCACAATTAAGGCAAGATATCTGAATTGGAAGGTACTGCCTTATATTCCTAACCCTGTTAGATGTTTCCATTGTCAATTATTTGGTCATTCGAAAGCATCTTACTGTGGTTCCTTGACATGAACCCATTGTGCTGGTAAAGACCATGATGTTTTTGAATGCCAAATAGAACTGCATTGTATTAACTGTAATGGTCCACATCTTTTCTGTTTTACTTATTGCCCTAAATGTGTAGAAGAGAAAGAAGTACAATGTCTAAAAACAATTCACAATATTACTTACCCAGAAGCTCGGAAATTATTATTTCCAATTCCATCTCGGATTTATGCTGCTGTAGGAGTCTAGACAGACGTTTTCGTGCCTCCTACAGAATCCTTAACAGCATATCTTAATCTTGTACCCTACAAAATCAAAAAGTTAACGACGCAGTATCTACTTCTATCTCTTTTTCTACCACATTTTCCAGTTATTGCCCAACTTTACCTTGTTCAAGATTAGGTATTTCCATGGGGTCTTCCTCTTTTGACACCCCAAAATTTAAACCATTCTTTCACGATCTCAATCACTGGAATGTATGCCCACAAACACTGACCTGCCTACTTGATTCAGAGCAGGATCAATAGAGGGTAACAGACTAACATCTAGTAAAGAAAAAAATGCGGTCACGAGCAGAAGGTTTCTTTGCCATATTCCCCTCCAAAATAAATAAAAATTGCAACACTAATCCAATGGAACTGTCGAGGTTTTCAATCAAATGTGAATGAAATCAAGAATTTGATTGACTTTTATCATCCCAAATGTCTTTCTTTGCAGGAAACATTTTTAAAACCTACTAACACAGTCACAATTCTACAATACTCCTTATACCGAAATGACAGGTCATGTGTAGGACAAGGACATGGAGGAGTAGCACTGCTGGTTGATCAGCATGTGCCAACCCGGTCCTTGTTATTGAAAAGGACCTTGGAGGCTGGAGCCATCCGTATCTCCTTGAGTCGTATCATTACTGTTTGCTCTCTGTACCTTACCCCTGGAAAAATTATAATCAATCAGACCTTGATGCCCTCATTGAGCAACTGCCAATCCCCTTTTAATGTTTGGGCATCTTTCCTTCTTGAGTGGTTCTAGTATTGATGTGAGAACTCGTGCCACAGAGCATATGCTCTTGAATCACAACCTGTCACTCTTCAATACTGGCTGTTACACTGCCCAGTCAGTCATTTACTGGCCCGGCATGGCCAAGCGTGTTAAGGCGTTCGACTCGTAATCCGAGGGTCATTGGTTCGAATCCCGGTCGCACCAAAAACATGCTTGCCCTTCCAGCCGTGGGGGCGTTATAATGTGACGGTCAATTCCACTATTCGTTAGTAAAAGAGTAGCCCAAGAGTTGGTGGTGGGTGATGATAACTAGCTGCCTTCCCTCTAGTCTTACACTGCTAAATTAGGGACGGCTAGCACAGATAGCCCTCGAGTAACTTTGTGCGAAATTCCAAAAACAAACAAACAAACAGGAACGCAAAAAATTATCTGACATATTTTAGGTCATAGAAATTGCAAACATACTGGAGAACATTTAACAGTTTATATTGTAATAAGTTTCTGCGACGTCTTTATATGGGGTCCGTACAAATATTCATGGGTACATAGTCAGGTCATTTTACAGATTCAAATAATATGATAGGACGAACGCAGTAAACTTAATCGTGTGACTTGATGAAGACATCAATGGTTATACAGTTTTGTAACGTCATCAGTCATATTTGGTATCAGCCTTTTCGCTTGACATTAACTATAGATCACTTCTATGCCAGTCTATTCTACTGACATTAACTATAGATCACTTCTATGCCAGTCTATTCTACTGACATTAACTATAGATCACTTCTATGCCAGTCTATTCTACTGACATTAACTATAGATCACTTCTATGCCAGTCTATTCTACTGACATTAACTATAAATCACTTCTATGCCAGCCTATGCTACTGACATTAACTATAGATCACTTCTATGTCAATTTATTCTCTTTGTGCGAAATTTAAAAACAAACAAACAAACAAACAAACACTCATTTACTGCTATAGATATTTCTATCTGCTCCCCTTTGCTTTTCTTGGGAGGTTGACATCAATCCACAGGGTAGTGATCATTTTCCTATTGTATTAAGAGAGATTGGATGTGGTCAGTGCCACCTGACCCGTGTGTTTTGGTGGAAGTTGTACCAGGCCAACTGGCCTTCTCATTGCAATCTGGGAACTTGATCATGCAATCTTATGTAAATAATCGAAAGATAATTGTGCAGCACCAGTAACTAACTATATTGTCCAAGCAACTGCTCAGTGAATTCCCAAAACCTCAACATCTTTCCCATGGCATCCTCGCCCTAGGTGGAATTCTGTTTTTTATATAACACAAAAGCTCAGAAACGTGATTGAAATAATTTTTGTAGATATCAGATGCTTTCAAACTGCATTGCATTTCAGCATGCCCATGCCTATGCTCGACGAGTTAGACGTCAAAGTCAGAAGGACTTGGATTAAATACACCTCCAGCATTTTTTCAACCACCAGTTCAAAAGTTATATGGCATAAGATCCAGAAGGTGAGTGGACGGTATACTTCTGCCCTCTCTCTATCTTAATATCTAATGACCATGAAGTTGCTGATGCTCAGAACATTGCCAATACTCTTGGTGAATGTTTTTCTCGTGTATTTAGCTCTTCAAACTTATTTCTTTCCTTCTTAGCTATTAAAACACGAGTTGAACATTGCCTCTTTCCTTTTCGACTGATCATCCCTATGACTACAATCACCCTCCTACACTGGTGGAACGCAAACTTACGCTTCATCGGTCTGGTAGTACATCAGTTGGACTTGATGATATGCTACGCCACCTTTGTCCTGGCTGTCTTTAACGGGATATGGCAGGAGAATGGTTTTCCTGATGTGTGGCGTCATGATATTGTACTCCCTGTTCTTAAATCTGGGAAGGATCCAAAGATTCCTTCGAATTACCGTCCTCTAGCTTTGATGAGTTGTCTCAGTAATACCTTAGAGAAAATGATTAATGCTCATCTTGTTTGGTTCCTTTAATCAAACAACCCACTCAGTTTGGGTTCCGAAGACAATGCTCCATGATAGACCACTGAATTCTCCTTGAAACATTAGTTAGAGAAGCCTTTTTGAAGTGGCAACGTCTTGTTTCTTTTTTTTTTATTTAGAGAAAGCTTGTAATACAACATGGAGATATGGCATCTTGCAAAACCTTCACTAATATGGAATGCATAGCAAGTTGCCACTTTTTATTAAGCATTTTTTAATAAACTGCCAATTCCAGTTCACACTTTTCATTATAAAGATTAATGCCATTAATGAACAGCTACCCCCTGCAATTGCAAATGGTCTTTTCGTTGATGACTTTCACATCTCATGTCAGTCATCAAACATGAGGTTTATTGAGCAGCAGCTACAAACTGCAATCAATCATATACTTAAGTGGACCACAGCAAATGGTTTTCAACTTTTTCTTTCTGAAACAGTTTGTGTACATTTCTGTTGCCAATGGGGTATTCATCCAGATCCAGAACTTTGTATTGATGATGTTGTACTTCCTGTCATACCTGAGGCAAAGTTCTTAGGTCTTATATTTTACTGTAAGTTAAACTTTATTTCCCATATCAAGCAACTTTGTGTTAAATGTACAAGAGCACTGAACATCTTCTGTGTCCTCTCTTCCATCTCTTGGGGAATGGATCGATACTCCATGCTTAAAATTTATCATGCCCTTATCTGATACAAACTTGACTATGGGGCTATGGTTTATGGTTCTGCCAGAACCTCAGCACTGAAAATGTGTGATTTTATCCACCATCAGTGGTTTCGGAATTTGCACTGGGGCCTTTTGTACTTGTGGAGTACCATGAACCCCCTGTGTATATTCGCTGTTTGCAACTGCCTCTTATGTATGCTTCCAAACTTCGCTCTTTACCACAGCTTCCTACTTGGGGTCGTGTTTTCAATCCTCAGTGGGCCACACTCTTTCATAATAGAAATTTTGCCATTTTTCTTTTTAGCCTTCGTATCCAGGCACAATAAGAAAATTTGGATTTATATTTGAATAGTACAACATTATCCACAAATCGGCCTCTTCCACTATGGTTAATTACTATCCCCCACTGTGACCTATCTTTGAGTCATCTGAGGAAGGCAAATACTTCTGATTGGAAATATCACTCTTTATTTGCTGAATATTTTTCAAACAATCAATCCATTCCCTTATATACAGAAGGTTCAAAATCAGGTGACTGTTTAGGCTCTGCCATGGTTTGGTCGAGAAAACCCACTTGTAGAGAAAAATATATGTGTAAAAACTGCTAAACCCAAACTAAACCAATACAAAGGAACACCTTTATACCTATATTAAAAATAACATAATAAATAATATAAAATTATGTATTTAAACATCTAACACCGCCCTCTGCATTACGACACTCAGTTGCACAACCCCTTTCAAACATGTAATCAGCTTCCGGTCATTTACCTCTTTCTTTCTTTGTGAACCTGACAATGGCCGAAGAAGGTCGAAACGTTGTTCGCTCCTCTACGTAAAATATTTTCTCAACCCAAACGAGCCGTTTTTACATATATATTTTTCTGCCATGGTTTGTTACAGTTCGGCTGCGGCATAGAGAACGCCCTCTACAGTTTCTGTGTTAACTGCCGAATTGTATGCCATTTCACATTGAAACTATGCAACATACGAATTGTACGATCTATACTGATTCACTCAGCTATTTGTTGGCCCTGACATCATTCCATGTTAGTTACCATCCTATTCTTATCAATATCTAAAACAAAGTGGCGTATCTCTCTCTCTCTCATCTATTTCTGTCCAGTTTTTTTGGATACCAGGTCATGTTGGTATTCGTGGGAATGAACTAACTGACAGAGTGGCAAAGTCCATCTGCTCTATCACCACTTTACCTGTTCCATACAAAACCCGACTGTATATCAGTTGGAAGTCGACCTGGAGTGAGTAACGAAATAATAAGCTTTCTCAAATCCAGCTTTCTTTAGCTCTTTGTCCACCTTGTTTCTGTAAAGATCAAAGGGAGGAAGTTGTTTTGGCTAGGTTACGCATTGGTCACAGTTTTTAATTAACCACTTCCTTTTATCTGGTACTGATGCACCAATGTGTGGTCTGTGTGGCACTCAGGTCACAATCATACATATTTTATTATCATGCCATTGGTATAACCAAGAACGATGGCGCCTCTTTAAACATATTTTTAAGGTAGGTTTACCCTAGACATTAGCCAATGCCATAGGTGATACAGGCCACCTCACTCATGTTTTTATATTTTTAAGAGCCATTAGTTTTTAACTTAAGGTTTTCATTGGACTCTATATTGTTTTCGCATGATTTCTTTTACACATTTTATTTTTTTATTTTGACCTAAACCCAAGATTGGAAAGGTCAACTTCAGGTGACTGACAGCAAGTTTGAACTTAATGCTTCAGTCTTCATGGCGGGTCTTAATTTTACATATTTTTACCTTGATTTTCACATACCATTATAGTATACTACATTTTGTTTGGCACAGATAGCCTAGATAGTTTGTGCCAATAAACATGAAATATCTACCTGTAACACAGGTACCTCGTTTTCTTATACTACATTCTCTTTCAGACAAACCTTTAGAGCAAATTTCTCCCTTTTTCTTTCAGAAGGTTCTCCAAAGTTAATAAAGAAGGCTCCATCTGGTGACATATTGGTGGAAACATCCACATCTTAACATAATGGATTGCTCTTACATTCAAAGGCGATTGGGGTTATACCTATTTAGGTTACATCTCATGCTACTTTGAATTCATTACGAGGAGTTATTGTTGATAAGGGTTTGAAGAACATCCCCGAGTCAGATTCTCGCTGGTTTCTCCACCCAATGAATTTCTGCAGTGACGCGTATCTCTACTCGCAAAGGTGGAATTATGATGCCGACCAATATTTTCATTTTAACATTTACATCACCACGTCTTCCTGCCACCATCAAGGCAGGTTATCTCAATTGCAGAGTGTGGCCATACATTCCAATCCCTCTCGGATGTTTTCAGTGTCAGCGGTTCGGTCACTCGAAGACGTCACGTCGTGGTTCTTGACCTGTGCTCGTTGCGGTGGCAAGGACCTATGAGTGTGAAATGGACCCTTTTTGCATCAGTTGCAGTGACTCTCACCTGTCCTACTTTCTTTCTTGCCCTAAATGGTTGGAAGAAAAAGAGGTGCAGTGTTTGAAAACGATTCATAACATTACTTATCCTGATGCTCGAAAGTTGCTGTCCCCACTTCATCTCGGACGTATGCTGCTGTACTTTGTTCCACCACTACAGTGGGAGTGCAGTCAGATCTCTTTCTGCCTTCGAAAGAATCGTTCTAAAAACAAATGAAAAGTCTTTTGACCTCCTTGGTTAAAGTTGATGAATATCCATCTCTGTCGTATGCTGCTGTACTTTGTTCCACCACTACAGTGGGAGTGCAGTCAGATCTCTTTCTGCCTCCGAAAGAATCGTTCTAAAACAAATGAAAAGTCTTTTTCAACATCCATCTCTGTCCCTTTCATACATTCCAACAAATCCCAAGATCCACCTCCTTTGGTTCCAGGTGCGGGCATTTCCTCGGATACATCTTCTTCCACCCCAAGATGCAAAACGATCATTCGTTCTCATCCTTAGTCACTGTAATCCTTTTCCAACAGCAAAGACCTGCCCAGTCGGCTCAGGGCAGGATCCATGGAGGTCGATAGACCTCCTTCGAATAAATATAGTAAAGAAAAAAGACGTGGTTATAAATAGAAGGATTCTCCACCTAGTTCGCCTACAAATAAATTAAAATGGCCACCTTGATGCAATGGAACTGTTGAGGTTTATGTTTTAATCTGGATAACATCAAAACACTGATTGCTTCCTACCTTCCTGTATGTCTTTCCTTACAGGAAACATTTCTGAAACATGTCGATACAGTCACCATTCGGCGATTTTCTTTGTACACAAATGACAGGCTGTGTGATGGACGAGTGCATGGAGTGGTGGCATTGTTGCTTGATCAGCATGTGCCCGCCCTGTCTTTGTCACTGGATGCACCCTTGTAGGCTGTAGCTATCCGTGTTTCCTTGGGTCATACCATCACTGTTTGTTCTCTCTGCCTGTCGCCTGGAGAGACTTATGATCAATCAGACCTTGATGCTCTCATTGAACATTTGCCGTCTCCCTTTTTAATCCTGGGGGACTTTAATTGACCTCATCCCCTCTGGGAAAGTGCTGATGTTGATAGGAGGGGTTTCTATGTGAAGCGTATGCTCTCTGATCACAAACTTTCTCTTTTCAGTACTGGTTCTTCTACTTATTTTTATGTACCTTGTCAGTCCTTTACTGCTACTGATCTCTCAATTTGTTCCAGTTCATTATTTTCTCATTTTTCATGCAGGGTTGACAATAATCCACCAAGCCAAAAGGAATCTTGGATTAAGTTCACAAACAACATATCTTCTACACTAGTTTCAAAGTCATATGGGACAAGATTTGAAAGGTCAATGGACAATATAATTCTGTCCCCCTCTCAATCTTGTTCTCTGATGGCCAGAAAGTAGCTGATACCCAGAGCATTGCTGATACTCTAAGTGAAAGCTTTTGCTGGGTATCTAGCCTTTCTGCCTCTTCCTTCACCTTCTTAGCCATCAAGACTCGGGAAAGCGATTTCCTTTTTTCTTTCAAGCTGACTGTCTCTATAGCTATAATCGTCCCTTTTCATTGGTGAAACTCAAACTAGCCCTTCATCGGTATGGCAGTACATCAGTTGGACTTGATGTTGTACACTATGAAATGCTGCACTATTTCCTGCTTCTCTTGCTATTCTTCTGATTGTTTTTAACTGAATCTGGCAGGAGAATGTTTTTCTGATGCCTGGCGCCAGACTATTGTCCTTCCTTTCTCTAAACTTTCATATCTTATGTCAGTCGTTGAACATGAGGTATATTGAGCGGTAGCTATAGACTCAATCGTTTACTGAAGTGAACTACAGCAAACAGCTTTAACTTCTCTCTCTCTAAAACTGTTTGCATGCACTTTTGCTGCCAACATAGTATTCACTCTGATCCTGAACTTTGTATTGGTGAAGTTGTGGTCCCTGAGAAAAAGTTCTTGGGGCTTATCTTTTACTGTAAGCTGACCTTTGTACCACACGTCAAGCAGCCACTGGTCAAATGTACAAGAGCACTCAACATCCTCCGTGTTCTCTCTTCCACCACTTGGGGAGCGGATTGATGTTCTATGCTAAAGATATATCGTGCTCTTATTCGATCAAAACTCGACTATGGATCACTGGTCTATGGCTCTACCAGGCCCTCGGCCTTAAAGATGCTGGACCCCATTCATCATCAAGGACCTCGGTTCTGCACTGGGGCTTTCCGCACTTCCCCAGTTCAGAGCTTATACATAGAGTCTCATGAACCTTCTTTGCACCTCTGCCGTTTGCAAATGTCTTTACAGCATGCTTCGAAACTTCCTTCCTTACCAGAGCATCTCACCTGGGGTCGTCTTTTCCTTCCTCGGTGGACCATACCTTTTCAGGACAGACGATCTGCCATTGCTCCTTTTGGTCTTTGTATCTAGGCACAGTTGGATGAATTGGATCTGTGCTTGGATAAAACTGCTGTATCCACTGCTCAGCCCATCCAACCATGGCTTTTTACAGTCCCCAAATGTGACCTATCTTTAAGTTATCTTAGAAAAGCAGACACTCCTGATTGGAAATACTGTCTGTTATTTGCTGAACATCTTTCGAAAAAAAAAGTGAAAAATTCTGTGGCAGGTATTTAGTTTCAAAGGAAGATGAACTTCCCAACTGGGGTGTTCAGGGATATTTATATTCCCTTCGTCTCACTCACGATAGAATTTTGATATGTGCATTGGAAGTTTGAATTAAATTCTCCTAGTTTTGTGTCCTATCAGATGATTGTGTGAATTGACTTAGTGAAGGTAGTTTCAGAGAAAAGCAACGGAAAAAGTCCAGTCTATTCAAGGCAGCAGAGAGGAGTCAATCCAGACTTGAATGCAGAATAACGAAAAGAAGCGAAGAAGTTAAACAATATATTAAATGTCCCATGTTTAGGGCCACGAGGTGGCTGGGATCTATAAATCCAAATGCCTCAGAATTTGCTGGGGAAATGAAAGTACCCCGAGAAAACGCACTTTCACCAAATATTCTACCTGTCTTTTGCCCAGTGCTAGAATATACAAAAAAAAAAACATCAAATAACAATTAGTCAATCAATCAACATATTGTGTTCAGTGTTACTTTATGAAGTCTTGGAGGCTAGATATGTGTTGTATGGAGATATTATTTTGTGTGGGGAGCTTGTCATGGTATGTAATTTGGTGGTTAAGGAGTTACGTGTCTCTGCATTTCATCTTTCAAACCATCTTTCCATTCCTATTTATACAGGTAGTTCAGAATCAGGTGACTGTGTGGGCTCTGCCATGGTTTGTTGTGGTTTGGTGGTTGCATGCAGAATCCTCTCTACAGTGTCTGTGTTCACTGCTGAACTGTACGTCATTTCTCTTGCCCTGGATCACATATAAGCTGAGCAGTACTCAAACTGCACTGTTTATACTGACTCGCTTAGTTCTCTAATGTCCCTAGAATCGCTTCACGTTAGTTCACACCTTGTTCTCGTCGATATTCAAAACTGACTGGACCATTTATCTTCAACATATACTTTTATCCAGTTTTTTATGGATACCGGGCCACGTTGGTATTTGCGGGAACGAGCTCATTGACACTGCAGCTAAATCTATCTACTGAAACTATCACTGCTATGCCTGTTCCATACATGAATTATGGTCCTGTATTTAAGGCTCGGCTCCATGCCAACTGGCAGTCGACTTGGAGTGAGCAATGTGAAAACAAGATTTTCCAAATAAACCCCTATATTGGACTTTGGCTGTCTTGCTTCCTTAAGGATCGGAAAGAGTAAGTTGTTCTAACTAGACCACGCATTGGTCACAGTTTTTTAACTCATCGTTTTCTTTTATCTGGAACTGATGCATCAGTGTAGAGTCTGTGTAACACTCAGGGCACAATAAGCTACATCTTACTTTCTTTCCGTTGTTAGGACTCTCAACGACGGCACCATTTTAAACATTTTCTGTCCTAAGGTTTGTCCATAACATTAGTGTTATTGGTGATGGTGACAGTGTCCACCTTGGAAATGTTTTAAGCTTTTTAAAGGTCATTAATATTTTTAATGCCATTCAAGTTTTTAAATTTATACATTAGACTTTTTTAATGTGGTTCCCTTTTAAGAATCAAAGTCCATCTAGTTCGATTTGAAATTAGAAAATGACGTAACGTCAGGTAACTCTGAACCTGGACTGGAAAGACCAACTTCAGGTGACTGATGGTGGTTTATGTACTTGCCTGTTAATCTTCCTATCGAGTTATAATAATTAAAATTATGCTACAGAAAGTCCTTTATAACTTGTATTACTGTAGTTTTTCTCTTAACGTTGTAGACTAGATGTAAACATTGGTTTTATGCTATTTATGTTTTTCAACTGTTTTGTTTTATCTTTATTTCCTTTTATGATGTTTACTAAATTTACTTTAATTTTAACTTTTTACCGAATGTTTGGCCATAAAACACCAAATCAACCAACCAATCAACACATCTCTTTGGTCTTGAACTCATGTAGATGGGTGGCTCCTCCAGGGTCAGTCATCTCTTTCTGTTGGGCTACTGTCAATTAAGTATCAGTGTTAGACATTCTGAGCAGTTGTTGTTCATCTGATTTTGATGTTTAAGTATAGTGCCCACGAAACTGTTGTAGTACATCCTCTTGCAGGATCCATACAAAACAGCGAATCTTCAGTTCCCATTGAACCTGACAAATGGAGTCCTGCAAGATAAAACTCATTGATAGGAAATCAACTAAGTTTATAAAACATTGACAGCAGTTACTGTACTACCCAAATCTAAAACAGTACCTCGTTTCTTTCATTTCGCATTCTTTATCTAACAAACCTTTAGAACAAATGCCTCCTTACTGGCTCGCCAAAATCATTTAAGAAGCTATGTTCTGTGGGTATCTTGATGGAAAAATCTACACCAAAACATGGCAAACTCCTCTTCAAATCAAAAGGCCCTTGAGAACATATCTTTTGGGCTTACTTCCCATGCTACGTTGAATTCTTCAGGAGAAGTTATTGTTGAGAGGGATTTACAAACCATCTCCGAGTCGGAGGTACTTGGTAGTTTCTGATGTGCAATATATCTCCACTCAGTGTTCTTGTATTGATGTTTACATCGTCATGTCTACCTGCCACTGTCAAGACAAGTTATCTGTACTGTAAGGTACAACTTTATATTCCTACTGCCTTCAGGTGTTTCCAATGTCAATAGTTCAAGTTTTCTAAAAGCCATTGTAGTTCTTTAGTTTGTGCCAAACTTATGAGGGGCAACCAAATCCTTATTGGTTTCCGCCTTTGTTACTTTTGATCTTGTCCCAAGTGGATGGAGTTTGAACATTTATATACTGCAAACAACATTTCTTATTCAGAAGATGTTGCCTCCCATTCCATCTGGAACATATGCTGCTGCACCCTGATCCACTGCCACAGTTGAGTGGAGTCTTTCTTTCGTCCTGCAAAATAGAATTTAGCTCTCTGTAGATGCAAGAATTGAGAAGTCCACATTCTACTCCTCTCTCTGTTTCCACCATCACTTCTGGTGACTACTCAAGTCCCTCTCTTTCTGCTCGGGGTGCAGGACCATTATTTGGTCACACCCTCAGTCATTGGAGTCTCCTTCTTCCAACAGAGATCTGCCCAATGACCAAAGGCAGGTTCTAAGGAGGTGAACAGAATTCTTGCTTCAAAATAAAAATGTCATGGTTACATGCAGAAAGGTTTCTATTTGAATAAAAACTTTGATACAGTAGATTTGTTGATAAAATGGTCACTTTGATACAGTAGAACTGTTGAGATTTTCGGCCTTGATTGATTCTTCTCATCTCCTGTGGAACAGAAGTTGGAACAGGATTACTGGCTCAGAAGTTAGAACAGGATGACTGGCTCAGAAGTTGGAACAGGATAACTGGCTCAGTAGATGGAACAGGATGACTGGTTTTCTTTCATTGCTCTCTTGGAACTTGAGCCTGCTGTTATCAGTGTCCCACTAGTTAAAGACTGTATGAAGGCAGTAACTGGTTGTATAATTCAAGCAGCTGTTTGTTCTATCCACCAAACCTTGACACGTTTCCAACAGTATTTTCAGCCATGGTGGTCTCCAACCTACCAACCAGCAGAGAAGGCTCATAAACAGGCCTAGGAAAGTATCTCACTCTTTCCAACTGTATTACTTTTCAAAAGGCTGGTGCCCATGCTCCACAACTCAGATGTGAAAGTCAGAATGAATTTGGATTAAAGTTCCTACCACCAGTTCTAAAGTAGTCTGGGACAAGATTCCGAAAGTCAATTAAAAGTAAGTTTCTCATTTTCTTTACATATTGGTCTTGGCAAGGAAGTTGGTAATGTATAAAGCATCCTCAGTACTCTCGATAGAAGCTTTCTTATCTTTCAAGCACTTCAGTTTATTCCCCTCCCCTTCTGGCTATCAAGTCTCAGGCTGAGAGATCACCTCTTTCCTTTCAGGCAGGTTGCATCTTTCTTTATAATTGCTCATTTGCACTAGTGTAACTTGAGCTTGCTTTTCATTGGCCTGGTAGTATATTAGCTGGTTTGTTTGTTTGCTTGTTTTGAATTTCGCTTCAAGCTACTCGAGGGCTATCTGCACTAGCCGTCTCTAACTTAGCAGTGTAAGACTAGAGGGAAGACAGCTAGTCATCACCACCCACCGCCGACTCTTGGACTACTCTTTTACCAACGAATAATGGGACTGACAGTCACGTTATAACGCCCCCACGGCTAAAGGGCAAGCATATTTGGTGCGACCCCAGGATTAAGAGTCGAACGCCTTAACACTCTTGGCCATGCCGAGCCCATATTAGCTGGACCTGAAAATATCCACTTTGAGATGTTGTGCCATCTCTCTCCTTCCTCTGCTGTTCTTCTTTTAACAGTAGTTGGAAGCAGAATATACTTCCTGATGATTGACACAAACCTATTGTTCTCTCTATTTACAAGCCTGGGAAAGATCCCAAGATTACTTCTAACTATTTTCCAATTCCTTTGATTAGCTGTCTCTGTAAGGTGTCAGAGAGGATGGTTAATGCATGTCTTGTTTGGTATCTTGAATCAAACAATCTCCTCTCGCACATCCAGTGTGATTTTATTGACAATGCTCTAATGTCGATCACTTGATTTGACTTAAAAGCAAGATCAGGGAAGCCTTCCTCAAGAGGAAACAGCTTGTTTCTGTCTTTTTTGATCTTGTGAAGGCTTATGAAACTACAATGAGGTTTGGAATTTTGCGGGATCTCCGTCCATATGGGTTATGTGGCCATTTACTCACTTTTATTTGTAACTTATCAGGTGATTCCAAGTCCACGTGGGTTCAATCATTCTCCATTCTTTTACACAGAAACTTGTAGTCCCTCAGGGATGTGTTTTGATTGTTACTTTTTTCGGTATCAAGATATTGGTATCACTAAACATCTTTCACCTACTGTTGCAAACGGCCCATATGTCAACAACTTGGACATTTTTCGTCGTTTGTCAAAATGAGGTTTATTGATTGCCATCTTTGGGCTGTCTGTACTTTCTTGTTGAAGAGGACCACAACAAGCAGTTTTACATTCACCTACTGTAAAACTATTCATATTCATTTTGTACGACCAACAAGGTTTACACCCCATTCCTGAGCTCCATCTTATTGGAGTTGCTCTTCCCGTGATTCTTGGGATAATGTTCTTGGGACTTATCTTTGACCATAAAGCATATTTTCATTTCTCACATTAAACAACTTTGTGTCAAGTATACAGGAACATTGAATATCTTCTATGTCCTCTCTTTCATCTTAAGGGAAGTGAATCAATGTTCTATACATTCCAAGCTGGACTATGGTTTTCTGGATCCATCATCTGGGGCTTCGGATCTGCACCAGGGCTTTTTTTTCCTTATCCTCCACTTCACCTTAGATGTTTGCAACTTTCTTTGCTTTATGCTGCCAAACTTTTGAAAGGATTTGCCCCTGATATTGGACGGTGTGCTTGGAAGTAATAGCACTGTCCAGCTGGTTGTGTTTTTAATTTTTTACATGGCATTTGCCTTTTAAAATCTAATTGTGTTTTTGCCCGGTTTTTGGAAAAGTAAACAATTTACATTATAATTGCCTTGTATTTGGGGATGCACCAGAAATTTATAAAAAAAACATTAAAAGGAAATAAACCCACACCTCAAAAATGTATGACAACATCAATGCGTTTGTACGTGCTCCACTAGCCACTGTTCAACGTTTGTTACTATTGACTAACGCTTAAATTATGCCCCCTTGTGGAAAGTTTACGAATTTAGAACACTAAAATAATGGGCCCGATTCCCCGTGGTGGACATAGCAGATAGCTCGACGTACTTATTTTAAAATCTATATTTTAGTGTACTATTCCTTTACGCCTAAGATATTCTTTCTCGCGTAACTTCAGAAACGGGATAAAGTAAGTAGCACGATAAATAAAATTGTGTTTAAGTGTTTACTGATTTCTCTGTAATTCACAAAACCATCATGAACTGGTTTAAACAAAAGACACGATCTCCGATACTGGAGCAGGAACTGACAGGAACACTTGAAGAACACGGTATGAAAACTGATTTACTAGAAGATAAGGTAGGTTTCAATAGAGTCTGGTTTATCAGTTGACAAAGTTGGCTTAGACAGAATCGTTTATTAGCTTACGATGCTTGTTTGGACAGAATGGCTTGTTAGCTAACAAGGTTGGTTCAGACAACTGGTTTATCAGTTGACAAAATTGGTTTAGTTAGAGATTGATTTTCCAACTGACAAGGTTGCTAGTTAAACATAGGTTGGTCTATCAGCTAACGAGGTTGGTTTCAGTAGAGACTGGGTTTCAGCTGACGAGGTTGGTTTCAACAGAAACTGATATATCGGTTGACAGGATGGGTGTCTATAAAGAGCGATTGACATTCTATTGTGTTATGGTACCTGACCTCATTGTATTGTGTTATGGTACCTGACCTCATTCTATTGTGTTATGGTACCTGACCTCATTGTATTGTGTTACGGTACATGGCCTCATTGTATTGTGTTATGGTACCTAACCTCATTCTATTGTGTTATGGTACCTGACCTCATTGTATTGTGTTATGGTACCTGACCTCATTCTATTGTGTTATGGTACCTGACCTCATTGTATTGTGTTATGGTACCTGACCTCATTCTATTGTGTTATGGTACCTGACCTCATTCTATTGTGTTTTGGTACCTGACCTCATTGTATTGTGTTACGGTACATGGCCTCATGTTTCGTTCATTTGGAGAACTAGTGGACGAATAAAAACCAGCCAATTGCAGCAGACTTTTGCTAATTGGCTACAAGTTAGTATCTCATATAATCCTTGGAAAATTTGTGGTTTACGCTTTCACACCAGGATATATTTATTTAGTCACTTGGAAGTTAATCACCATCTTCAGCACGTGTTTTGCCGAAAGTTTTAGAGTGCCATTTGAGGCTCCCCAAAATTCCATCACACGTTCTCAGTCGTGACTGTACCTTAGGTCTGAAACACTTCACATGGCCAGCCTGTGTAAGCCGCGACTGGACGTTGTGTTAGAAAGACACTTCACGTGACCGACCTGTGTGCCAAAAGACCAATGGTGCGGTACTTCATGCTCACGGCAAGACGTGAAATCGTTTTGCCTGCAAAGGTGAAGCAAAGAGCAGTGAAACGAATCAAAGACGAGGGAGTAATCTCTGTTTTAGGTGAGTCGTGTTTCTCTCTGGAGCCAAATATCCGGCGTAGAATTGCTTGGAGAGAATCTGAAATCATATCCATTCTGTTGTTAGATACGCAAGAACCGGACTCATAAGAAGAAATCTTGTATACTTAGAAACCATGAGATCTGATGGACGTTTCGTCTTCTGTCATACATACTGTTGTGGTTCGTGCAGATGTACAGAACTTCTACCAAATGTTCATGTACCAGTGTAGGCTGAATAAACTGTCATTATCCTTATACGAGAACACAAAAATTAACTAAGACTGGAAGGATGGTTGGTTTTATGTTATAACAATGTTTATAACCCTATCATGCATAGCTCTTCTATTTACTTTGATATGGCTTAGATTAGTGCTTCGGATTTTCTTTTGTAACTGAATAAAAACAAACATACCAACTTATAACTTAGTAAATTCGAAACCCAAACCTCGTAATACAATACATAAAATAATTTTCAACTGAACAAATCAAGTTCTGATATTGAAAAACTTTCTAACCATTAGTCTTACTTCTGCCGATATCGTTGGTACCCTGAGAAAAAACAAATCATCCATCTCATGCTTACAGAGTCGGTCGTAAAGGTTAAAACAGTGAAACGTGTGCAAAACTGTCAAACTGAAATAAAAAACGGTTTCTTAAGTTGGTTTTAACGACGGACGGGATCTGGCATGACCAAGTGGTTAAGGCATTCGACTCGTAATGTGAGCGTCGCGGGTTCGAATCCCCGTCACACCAAACATACTCGCCCCATCAGCTGTGGGGGTGTTATAATGTAACAATCAATCTCACTATTCCTTGGCAAAAGACTAGTCCAAGAGTTGGCAGCGGGTGGTGATGACTAGCTGCCTTCCCTCCAGTCTTACGTGTTTAATTAAGGACGGCTAGCGTAGATAGCCCTTGTGTAGCTTTGTGCGAAACTTAAAAAAAGAAACAAACGACCGACGTGAATGAAAGCTCTATAGGTTTTGCTTTACAGTGATGACGAGAAAACTCACTTGTAGAGAAATATATATGTAAAAACGGCTCGTTTGGGTTGAGAAAATTTTTTTACGTAGAGGAGTGAACAACGTTTCGACCTTCTTCGGTCATCGTTAGGTTCACAAAGAAAGAAAGAAGCAACTGACCGATAGCTGACCACATGTTTGAAGAGGGTTGTGTAACTGAGTGTAGGAATGTAGAGGGCGTGCTTAGATGTTTGATTATATTTATTAATATAAGTATAACGGTGTTATTGGTTAATTTTGGGCTTGAGTTGTTGTATAAGTAAGGCTTCTTTAATTTTACGTTTGTTTCTTTATTTATAATTTGGGTGTTGATTTGCAGTGTTCGAAAACTTATGAAGGTGATTTTTTGTGTTTTTTTAATCTGGTTTCCATTTTTCTACTTGTTTCTCCAATATAGAAGTCGTGGCAATTATCACATTGCATTTTATAAATAATGTTGGTGTGGTGTTTGTCAGTGTAGTTTTACATAGTATAGACATCAGTTTTGTGCCTGGTTTTTGAATAAATTTGGTATTAACTGGAATGTCATATTTTGTTACTAGTTTTTGCCAAATGTTGGTTATTTTTCTGCTGATGTCGGGAATATATGGTATGCAGCAGTATATAAAAAAAAGACATTAATTCCATTAAAAACCTAAAACAAGACAAAAACATAAAAATTCTAAAAGCAGATAAAGGTAACGCTATAGTCATAATGAACACGAATGAATACATCCAAAAAATGAAGAACATCCTATCAGACACGAACAAATTTAAACCAATACACACAAATCCAACAAAGACACACGAGACGCAACTGAACAAAATACTACTACAAATGAAAAAAGCCAACACAATTTCACAAACACTTTATTCCTACCTACGTAAAACCGACTCACACACACCACAAATATACGGCATCCCCAAACCTCATAAACCAGATTGTCCATTACGACCAATAATGTCCACATATGAATCGTTTAATTACAATCTTGGTAAATACAGAGCATGGGCATTCTCTAAACATGTAACATCAGCCAGCTCATTCATCAAAGACTCTTTTAATTTCAAGTCTAATCTAAATCAACTTAATCATAAAGCCTTAATGGCCAGTTTCGATATTATATCCCTCTTTACGGAAGTCCCAACCGCTGAAGCCTGCAAGATAGCCTTAGAACTCTATATCCGAGACCCTAACCTAATTATAGACATTCCCAGCAACCAGATAGCATTTGTGTAGTTAAATACAAAGCCAAAACCGTAAAGTTTAATGCAATCTTGTATTAAAGGTAGATTGATCAGGCCTTTATAGATTAGTTATTTCTGGTATAGGTGTCTTAAACATTGATGGAACTTTGTCATAAGGTTACGTCACTTCTCTTTAAATAGAATGTGAGCTACTTTATTATAGGCGTAGCAATATTAACTTTACAATGAAGACACCAAATAGATCATAGCGGAAGAAGACACAAGATGAAGTAGGTAATTGAACACCTACAACTGTACTGAGTGTCTCTAAGATTTAGCTCTCCTTTATGTGTCAATAGAAGTGGCTTTCAGCAAAATATTAGTTGCGTACAATTAAACACTCTGAATATTTACGTTTTTGAGGAAGATGTGACACTACAGAATTGTACAGTTGTCCGTCTTAAAACTTTATTTGAAATGCCTAATAATTTACCAAATTCTATGTCACGTAGAATGTGTCACGTGATCCTTAAACCAGATGCAGAGAAGAAAACAAAAATTATAAATTAATAAAACGCCATTGGTTAAACTTTAAGCACGTTTGACTGATTTCAGCTTAAGTTTCAATATGCTCCTCTTCGTAATATTGTAGCTGTAAAATAAGATTAGCTGTTATCGGATGACCAATCTTGCGTTTTGAACATTAAATGAACGCACAGCTAACCCTAGCTTATGGGAAATATACCAGTTGTTTAAAGTATATGTACCAGCAGATAACAAGAAAAATCTACAAATTACCAACGACAGCACAATATAAACCGAGTTTATTCATATATCTTTTGTTGCACACGCGTGGCTCAAAGCTTATAAAGATAAGTGATACGCATATTAATTAAATTGAAAGTATACACACCCGAGCATTCGTCTTTCAGAATGTTTGTGAAATGTTTTGATAGGAGAAAGTTTGTCGAATGTTTTTGAATAATCTTTGTAATACATGAGTTAACTTAGAAGAAACATTGTTCTAAGTTGTTTATAATGTATAATGTAATATACACTGTTACGGTTAAAATTCGTCTCTTCAGCTTCATCTACAGAGTTTTAAAGAAAATCTGAGACGTATGTAGAAGGTTTTTTGTTTGTTTTTGGCAGGAACCATATATTTAAACAAACTACTTTCTGACGTCGAGATTAAAATCTAATTTAACGATGAGAAAAAATAGTTTTGTGAAATATGAAATATCCAATGTAATTTAATAGTTTCTTATGGTTGAGGTCCACAGGTTTAATATAACTGTGTGTAATATTCACCATTGTTGAAGCATAGCAATAGATCAGTGTTGAGGCCCGGCATGGCCAAGCGCGTTAAGGCGTGCGACTCGTAATCTGAGGGTCGCGGGTTGGTATCCCCGTCGCGCCAAACGTGCTTGCCCTTTCAGCCGTGGGGGCGTTATAATGTTACGGTCAATCACACTATTCGTTTGTAAAAGAGTAGCCCAGGTAGCTGCCTCCCCTCTAGTCTTACACTGCTAAGCTAGAGACGGCTAGCACAGATAGCCCTCGAGTAGCCTTGTGCGAAATTCAAAAAACAAACAAACAAAGATCAGTGTTTATTTGCAGGCTGTGCCGCCACACAATAGTGTGTCGCAAGTGAACTGCAAACGGGGCACAAAAATCCACTTTTTTTTAACCGTATCAAATGATAAACAATAACAATAAAATATGTCAGCACAACAATTTTATTGTGATAGCCAAGTTTAACTACAACCAATAATAATTTTATATATAGGGTCTTGAGTCCAATCAAGGAATGAATTAGGCCTCTACGTTATAGATTCCGTTTTCATTTTTCACGTCTGGTGAAAAAGAAATGAAATCTTCGTGTGAAAATTTCGAAAAAAGTTTTGGGAGCTAGTGGCTACTGACACCTATAAGTATTTTTGGAAACTAATTAAATAAAACTATGAATTAAAAAGTAAAAATAGATTCATTTATTTCAAACATATACAGGGAAACGTAATTGATGGCTCTTTAGAATAAAAAATACATATATATTTATCTTGGATTTTTTTTAAACATACGTGTGCCTTTCTGTGTAATAGCAAAGGACATGAAAATGTTTTAAATAGGAAACTAACTTACTCGCAACGATTCACTCTAAGTCCACACGGTGTTGATTAACGTAATTATTATGAAAAACTACAAATTTTGCTAAACGTTTGAGAGGTTATTTATTTTGGCGAATCGTGAAGGTAATGAAAATATTAACAGTTGTTTGAAACGTGAGATTTATGTAAGATTGTATTAAATCTTGTCTAAAAAACCTTGAATTACTCTAGAAATTAAGAATAGTTGCATATTTGTTGGTTTGGAATTAAGCCAAAGTATTGAAACCTAGTTTCTAGGGGTTTAAGTCCGCAGACATACAACTGTACCACTAGAGGGCCTAAAGTAAACGACAGATAAATGTTCCAGATATTTGTATCGGAATTATTCCTTAGAATAATAGATCTTATCGATTGATATTGGTTTCTTTGTGTTGATGTCTTAAAATGTACTTTCATAAAATTATTAGTATTGTTCTGTGTAATAGAATGGGCTGCAACACGAAACTATGAGGTGAAAATACATAGGTAGAGCTTTTGTTAAACTTTTGAAAAATATATAATCGAACGCTGGCTGTAACGTATTTTTATCTTTAACATTATCACAACAACTTTGCTTTACAGTAATAACTTATATGTATATTTGGAAGATAAATATTTTCTTGGGGTTACACCCAAAGGTTTGAGAGAGTGTTCAATAAAACATCTTGTGGGGTCACAGATATATATGTTGTACACCAAAGTTTCAGTGTAAGATCGGTTTCGTTTCAGCTATTCCTTATAATGTAGGTTCTTTCACGATCATGCAATGTTTTACAAGCCAGACATATTCGTATAATAACTTAATGTACATGAAAATAGAAATTAAAAAAAAGGGAAGCCATTGACCAATCAAAAGACGATTTAGTTTGAGCACCACAAGCCTCGGTTCGCGTCAACAACAAACATAACGCCTTGCAGAATGTAGGAGTGTAAAGTTGTTTGTATTTATGGCAAAGCTTCTACTATTATAATGCAACTGTGTAACAAAATTTTTACTTTTCTTGTTCCTGGACATAAAGTGTTATTTCCCAATTGCTTATGCCTAAAGAAAATTGGAAAAGACCTATTTGTCTCTTCAAACTTTGCTTTTGAGACCTGGGAGTGCATAACGAAAACATGATAGGAGACCAAATTTGGGGGCTGATACGTGAAAGTGATTTACATTACAGTAGCAAATCTCGAAAAACTACTCGCTTCTAAACATTTTTGTATAACTTTAGTATAAATACATGTAAATCATGATTCATATGTTGTTTTATTCAGACCTTATGTAAATGAAAATGTGCAAATTTGCCTGTTTTTACATAGAAAATAGGTTAATTTCTAAATTTCATTATCCTGGTCACAAAAGGAAAATTTGAAGGGAATAATGGCCATTTTCTGTACTTTTACAACATAACCAATTAAAAAATAACGCATACTATCCAGGAACAAAATTGGTGTTACATAGTGTTATCTGTCGTCGCAGTCCATAGCTATGAGTTACTAACCACAAGGAATGCAACCAGGCGGTAACACCTTACCATTCACGTTGAAGGATTGATTGTCACTATTATAACACATCTACGGCTTGAAGTGCGGGAAATATTTTATGGTGTTTCAGGTACTCGAATCCGATTCGTCTGTTTCGAAACACAGAACTCTATCGTAAACCCAACTTACATCCAGCAAAAAATGTAATAAACATAAAATTAAAAACATACCGTCACTCAATCATTTGAACTACACAAAATCTTAACTACGAAAAAGTTATTCGTTAAGTCTGGGTTGTTATAAAGGTATCAATCAGGTTTCGATGCCATTAGTAGGCAAAGACGGATAGCCCATTGACTTGGTTTGTACAAAGTAGAAAAACAAACCCCACAGGGGGGGAAATTTATTTTAAATATCCAATTATGACATTAAAGTAAAAGTAATACATAAACAAAATCCTTGTCAACATAAAAATGAAGAAAGCCCTTGTTAACATAAAAACGAACAAGGCCCTTGTGAACATGAGTTACAGATTTTAGTGTGGCAGGTGGATGGATGCTCTGAAAATGAAACATTTGTTTGTGCAGTTAAAAACTAGTCTTATATAAAGAACGATTGGAATATTTTGTATTGAGTGTATATCGACTCAAAGGTCGTGGTGATGGTTTTACAACGCGGCTCTTTTCACTTTTTCAAGAGGCTCTTCTATTGTTTGGTTTGTTTTGAATTTCGGACAAAGCTACACGAGGGCTATCTGTGCTAGCCGACCCTAATTTAGCAGTGTGAGGCTAGAGGGAAGGTAGCTAGTGATCACCACCCACCGCCAACTCTTGGGCTACATTTTTATGGCCAAGTGCGTTAAAGCGTTTGATTCATAATCTGAGGGTCGCGGGTTCGAATCCCAGTCGCACCAAACATGCTCGCCCTTTCAGCAGTGGGGGCGTAATAATATGACGGTCAATCCCGCTATTCTTTGGTAAAAGAGTAGCCCAAGAGTTGGCGGTGGGTGGTGATAACTACTTGCCTTCCCTCTTGTCTTACACTGCTAAATTAAGGACGGCTAGCGCAGATAGCCCTCGTGTAGCTTTGCGCGAAATTCAAAAACAAACAAACTGCACTGATATAATTTATGTTCATTAAATTAATTATTTATGGAACAACCTGTTCCTTTTCACCGTCCCTTCGCTAGTACAGCGCTAAGTCTATGGATCTACAACCCTAAAATCAGCGGTTGGATTCCCCTCGGTGGACTCGGCAGATAGCCTAATGGGGCTTTGTTATAAGAAAAACACACACTCCTTTTCACTGTCGTTTTTCTATAACAGAAAAAATCTTATTAATAACAGCCATTGGTAACAGATAACAAAGAAATATAACTACAGTTTTCAAATATGAATAAAGTGTTAAAATTGTTAAGTGTATAGGTGGATGGTGAAAAACGTCTTGTCAATATTAATATTCTTTCAGACCTATTTTACTTTTTGTTTTTATTTTCTCATCTTTATAAAACGAAACGCTGTTTACGTGGCAATTCAAATGATCAACAAAACCTTAGTATTACAGTGTTTGAAACACAATGTTTCACGGGCAACTTTCGCATATTATTATTTAATATGTAAATCAAATTCGGTATGAATGTATAATTCAGTGTAATCCTTGTATAAACTGGTCAGTATCCTGAACAACTGAAAAACAACGACCATCATGGCGTGCGATAAAAAGCAAAAAAAAAGGAAGTGTTTTTATTGAAATCAGACGTTAAAAGGAGTTAATTTCTGCTGAAGTATTTAATATATATTTCAAGAATTTCATTGTTTCAAACGAAGATAAAATCAGGACTTCCATCTGCGTGACAAGGACAGCGGTTATGAGTGCTAAGACGTACCCAACGGCCGTGACAGTGTGATGCCTCCAGCGCCGCCCAGCGAGTAGATCTGGATTCAATTCCATGCCCGTTACACCGGTAACCAAGGTACTTTCTCATGGCTGTTGCTTCACAGGCCACGCACACTCGCTTCCCTTTATGTAGAGATTTGGAAGCGTCTCCCAGAACAACACATTTGTGTTTGGACTTGGTAATCTCGAAAACTACACAATACCTGTAATATACATGACGAAAAAACACATTAATATGCATACTTTATACAAACATCTGTGAAAAGGTAGAGGGGGACTGACAATAAGACAGGTTTTGTAAAAATTAAAAACAGTTATGTTATTTCATGATTGATTAGAATCCATACATTATATGAATTACACTGCCAAAAATACATACGTGTTTACGCAGGTTCGTTAGGATTACATGATTTGAACATGAAGTTTTTGTTTTTGTTAATAATCGAATTTCTGTCTACGAAACTCAATCATTTGTCAAAGTCAAGAAAGTATTAACATAATACAAATAATTATAAACAACCGAGAGGTTAAAAAGTTTCATATGTCACAATCTTTTCTCTTTTTTTTTTTTTTTTGTCAAAAGATGCCATCCATCAAATACAGAAGTACAGAAAGAGGACTGTGGAAATGAAATGGCTAGAAAAAAAAATTATGACCAACTAGAAATTGTTGTTTCCATTCTCGTCGGCTTAGTTGGAAGGCTGAATAGCCTCAAACCGTTATTGCACACGAATCAGAATAAAAGTGTGGGTAAGTATCAAAAACTACACCTAAAGAAGATAAAAGTTGTGCCGCCTCAATACAGCATTACACTTGAAAGATTGCTATTTTATTGTATTTTCAAATATACGTTGACTTCATCATACTAAAACTGCTGAAAGACCTGTTTTTTAGTTGTAATTTTAAAAAAAGAAAAACAAAAGGTTTAGGCCTAGAGGGTGAAGCCTTTGTGGTAATATTTCTATATAGCAGATGAAGCTAACTTTTGTATACCTTTAAAACGGCAAAAAATTACATTTTCTGTTATGAAACTAAACATTAATATTTGTACTTCACACTTTCATAGAACGTAAGTCTTTAGCTAGTATAATAATAGTTTTGTATATTAATGTTCGGTAGTTTTAGGTAAGTTATAAATAATAAAGTTTTTTTTGTTAAACGTTTTCACTGACTTTTGAAAAACAAGTAATACACTACTTTCAAACGATCCATGTTTTTTGTTATCATTTATGAAGGATCTAGCTTGTTAGTTTGAACAGATATACCCTATTGGGCTGATTACAGAGCGATCTCGAATATAAGACGACCCTCATTTTCAGAAACCTATAACTGAATAGCCTGCAGGTGGATAAATTGTAAGAATTAACGACAATCTTGAGCGCATGCGTAAACGGATGCTATATGGACATCCAGGAATGCAAGAGGCTAGAGTAGAAGCGAAGAGGTTACAAGGAAACAATGCATTTTTAAAAACTAATAATTAATAAAAAACATCCTCTTATAATCGAGCTGATAAACTCAATGGTCGGAGCAGAACAAAACTTTAATTTCTAGTGAATTTTCAAGAAATACACTCCAAATAGAAACTACCAACATATAAATACATGAATTCAAATTACTACAAGTTTTTGGTTTGTGATAACGTACATTTATTTAGACAAGTGTAGTAAATTAGCTACAGTAAGTTAACGGGTTAATTCTTAGTTTTATCTGTGTAGGTAACTTGCTTTAACGAACAATACATAATAATACCTAACTCCTATGATATTGTTTACACGCGTGGCAATAGTTAATGGAATGTTTGGGAAAGAAATATTATTAAAGTACTAGCTGCTTGAAAATGCTTCCGCCACAAATGCATTGTGATACACCAGAATTCCCCAAAGACTACTAAATGTAACTGAAGATTTCAGCTATTAAATTGCACCAAACCAAATCTACAATAGAGTACTTTAGCCAACTTACTTTATGTTCGTTTTATGTACGTGGAGAATTGTATCAGATACAAAATTTTCACGCATAAATATAACAACTACCCTAGAGAAATATAAAACTCTTTCTATATATAAACCCTTCTTTTGACATGAATGATAAAATTTCTGACGGTCTCCTATAAACTGACAACAAAATTCCCCCCTTTCACTTAGTTGACGTAAAAAAAAGCTAGTTTGTAAACTGTAAAGTAATATTTGACAAAGTTTTACTGACAAAGATCTTTATGGGTCGAGACGATCCCTCTGAATGACTACATAACTTGTGAGAAAACTTGGAAATGGCTACGTGAGAGTAAGACTTGAGCAATGATGAATACGGCGAATCAATTAGTACTTGTTCCCTTTGTCTTTTGTACGTTTGTGAAACATGGTTACAGAGTGGGCTTTTAACTCCGACATCCAGCTGCTACCTTTCAGTTCTGGAGAACACTCGCATAAAGCACGTTCCGAAAAACCTTTTGCAGATAAAGCAAGACAGTTGTTATGTTATTTTATTTTTTACTTAAGTTGTTTCGTTACTATTAACGTTAGCTGTGGTTTTAAACTAAGTAAAGTTGTAGCTTTGCTTCAGAGATGATTTCCACATATCGACAACAGATTCGTGAACTGGCATAGGGTAAGTAATTTTAAACAACGACTTGTCACGAGGTCTCTCTTTTCTTTTTTAAAAATCCTTCCTTTGTATTAATGTAAAATATCTTCGATTTGAAGAATAAAGGAGTTAGAAATAATATATTTACAAAAAATTAAAGTAAAAACCAGTTGGATATACAAGCTGTGTATACATATATATGTTTTTTAATGTAATTCACAGATACTATAGAAATGCTCTTTTGAATAGCTTTTGTTCTTTAACTAATGATGATTATTTCGTTGTAACAATGGAACTGTCAACTTCTCAAACATTCCAATTAGACGAGTTCGTTACCTTCGAAGCGACTTAGTCGCTTTCCTAATACAAAAAATTGTTGATTTTAGCGGGAACTTTTCTCTAATGAATAGTAGGAGCCATTTTATCACCACCGTACGTTACTTGCTTAATAGATCCTAGACACACACACACACAAACTAGCAACAAGAACCGGAACACTGTAAAATGATTAGAATAACAGTAACAAACTTAATTTGCACGTTTAACAGCGCGTGTAGGAAGCACCCCCTTCACTCTAATTTTTAACCAGTAAAAACCGAAAAATTAATTTTAGAAAAAAATAGGGAAAATGCAAAAATTTAATCCAAAACATTTACAGTTTCCAGTGCCTTAAGACGAACCAAATAAATGTTCCCCTCACCATTGTTTCAGAATAATAACTGACATATGCTTAGAGCTTTAGTGAGCTTTCATGCTTTACAGTTTTGGAACTTGTCGCTAAGACTGCTTTTCATTTGGTTGTTTATTTTCGGGCATTACAATTTCGGGACTTTTATTTGGTTGTTTATTTTGGGGCATTTCTACAGAGCTCCTTAAGGGCTGTCTATGCTAGCTGCCCCTAAATTTGATCTGATGGGGCGAAAGGAAATGCATGTAGTCTGGAATTACTTTTGCCTGATCAAATAGCGATATTTGACTGTCACTCTTTTAACGCACTCAAGGCCCCAAAGCGCGGAGCGCGATGTGTATGTGTGTGTGTTTTATTTTGAAGTAACGAGACACTAACCATGGATATACAAACCCACGTTCCAATAAGCCAATCACAAGGCCACGCCTGTTACCTACAAAATATATATCATAATCTAGTAAAAGAACTACAAATTGAAGATATAAATTGATTTTCAAAACTTTGCTTTAAATTCATAGGACGAAGCCGTTTATTCTTTTAAAAAAAACTCATTTTTTGATACTTGAATATGTCTATAAAACATTATTAATGTGGATACAGCTTGAAAACCGCAACTATTTAGACTCGTGGACTTTTTATTTAGGCCTAGACTGCTTGATAGTTTATTTGTTTGCTTGTTGTTAAGTATGAAGTTACACGAGGGATATCTGCGCTAGCCGTTCCTAATATAGCACTGCAAGACTATAGGGAAGGCAGCTAGTCATTACCACCCACTGCCAACTCTTGGGCTACTCTTTTATCGATGAATAGCGGGATTGACCTTAATATTATAAATCTCCCACGGCTAAAAGGGCGACCATGTTTGGTGTAATGGGGATTCGAACCTCCAAGTCAAGCGCCCTAACCACCTGGCATTACCGGGCCAGGAGTATCAAAACTCAGTATATGGCGTTGTAAGTCCACAGACGTACTGTTGTGCCACTAGGGGACATTTGGTCTTAGAAACAGGTTTTTCATAATTTCCGAAGTTTTAATAGAATATTTTTTTCTACCCATTAAATTTTAATTTTCACGTATAATCATTCTTTAAGAAATCTATCGTTAATTTAAAAGTTCACATTTAAAGGGCGTAGTTTTACTTACAAATAGCGAGGACTTATGGAAGATTATACCATGGCTTTAATGGAAAATTTAGTTCGCTCCACTTGGCTATCAATTTCATTTGCGTCATAAAATGCTTCATATTTTTCTGTTGTTGAAAATAATCCAAGAAATTTGTAGTACTGTGGTATAGAATATTTCATATTAATCATAAGCTTGTTCTCCAATTTAATTAGCTGTTGTTTTTTTGGAATAATAATATCAATTGATAATATATATATATATAAAGTTTTCATTTTTATGTTTTTGTTGTAGTTTTTTGCAGACGAACCTTGCTATTCAAATAACCACTAGATGTCACTAATCCAGAAGAAGCTAATGGCGCCTCGTGTTACAGGCAGTGATCTATTTTTTTTCCTTTTTTGTAATGATCTATTGTTACCACAAATTCCCCTGATTTCCACAGTGATTCGGCAGTAAGCCCGCAGACGTATTACGCTAAACGTAAGGTTTCGATATTCATGGTGGGCACAGCGCAGATAGCTGTGTAAAATGGTGTTCGACAATAAACAACACTCGAGTATAGAAACGCATATTAGTAAAACAGTTTATAAGCATAATACAGTGTGTTTTTTTTTCTGGGGAAGGGAAGTACCACATGTTTTGCTAGAACATTGGTCTGTCTTCTTCAGATATATTCCTCGAAAATAAAACCAACTAATTATGTTTATGTACCGTTCTTTGTCAGTTTACTACGAACGAACAAACATTTTCCTTACGATGTCACATTTTACTATAGGGCAATGAGAAATAACTTCTCGTGAAGTACACGTACAAAACTTTAAGGATTACATACTCAATGCCTAACAGACCAGAAATATTAATATGTTCATTGATGTGGACTGGGGGAAAGATAGCTAAATGTTTTGGGTTCAAGAGTATGTCGAATTCAGAAGTATTTTTCAGTACGAGCCAGTCCGACATCTTGATGTGAATAAAAAAAAATTCGTTCTAAAAAGTTTTGGTTGTTTTGATTAAACAAATAAAATAGACTCAAATTACACAACTGCCTTCAAACATGTGGCTTGGGCCCGGCATGGCCAAGCGTGTTAAGGCGTGCGACTCGTAATCTGAGGGTCGCGGATTCGCATCCCGGTCGCGCCAAACGTGCTCGCCCTTTCAGCCGTGGGGGCGTTATAATTTGACGGTCAATCCTACTATTCTTTGGTAAAAGAGTATCCCAAGAGTTGGCGGTGGGTGGTTCCCTCTAGTCTTACACTGCTAAATTAGGGACGGCTTGCACAGATAGCCCTCGAGTAGCTTTGTGCGAAATTTCTAAACAAACAAACAAACATGTGGCCATCTATCGGTCAGTTACCTCTTTCTTTCATTGTGAATCTGACGATGACCGAAGAAAGTCGAAACGTTGTTCGCTCCTCTACATAGAGTTTTCTCCATCCATACCAGCCGTTTTTACATATATATTTTTCTCTACAAGTGGGTTTTCTCGTCATCACGAAATAAAAAAAAAAACAACACGTTTAGCACTGTTTTCGAGGTCTATGTAGTTGGACCTCATCCGTGACTGGACCTGTCACTTGACCCGTGACCATGTGAACCAACATGGACGAGTTAACTTCTTAATGTAAAGTAAAACGATGTAGCAACGAAACATGCTTGGAAATGTTCTATAATGTGGTCTTGAATGTAATGGTTTAAGTGCAGCAGATGAGCGGATGAGGGAAAACCTGAATAAAGATATTCCAATCGATTTGACGAACCAGCTGAATCGGTGATTCGTCAAGTAATTACTGCATTGACAAAAAAACATTAAAAACAACAACAACGGACACAATAGTATCGATGTCTTGAAGATATTTGAATCAATAAAACAAATAATTAATTTCAATAAAGTAAAGCTCAAAGAACCAACGTTCCAGCAGATACAAGATACGTTACCAGATGATGTCTCTAGCGATTTTCATACCAAAAATGTCATTTCTACAATGCAGAATAAATATAACAAGGATGGTATAATATCTAATATGGTACGGCCCGTCATGGCTAAGTGGTACTCATCTCGTAATCTGAGGGTCGTGGGTTCGAATCCCCGTCACACCAAACATGTTCGCCCTTTCAGCCGTGGGTGCGTTATAATGTGACGGTCAATCCCACTATTTGTTGGTAAAAGAGTAGCCGAAGAGTTGGCGGTTGGTGGTGATGACTAGCTGCCTTCCCTCTAGTCTTACACTGCTAAATTTATGGATGGCTGGCGCAGATAGCCCTCGAATAGCTCTGCGCGAAATTCAAACCAAACCAAAGCAATATGGAACTACCATAATATAATTAAAATGCAGCATACGTCATAATTTTCATTAATGTTTTGTTTGTTTTTTATTTACTTTTACCGAACATAATGAAATTTGAGATGTATCGAAACAATCCTAAATTACCGGTTTATAGTACGATTTTACTCTTAACCATGTTAGGCTAAAAGATGCTCAGATGGATCGTGTGGCAGGTGCTAAATTAACAGTAGTATTACACTAGAAGTTTAGGGTGAGTGAGCTAAAAAAAAATAAAAAAAATGGAATTTTCGATACTTATGCTTATTGATTTTTTAAAATTAGTTTTAGTTAATAAAAGTATAATATACGACGGAAATAAACCCTCTTGGTGTAGCGTGTATATGTTTGGGATATTAAACGTTTAGTTACTATTGGAGAAGTTTACTTGATTACGGAAAATCTTCGAGAATAAAAGGAAAAAAAAACCTTCCAAATGCAGTTAGGGACAGTGATTTTAAAAATTTAAAAAATGTCCTCTGTGTAACAAAATAATATCAATAATATTAAGGCCTTACTTTAAAAAAGTAGGCCCGACATGACTAGGTGGCTAGGGCGTTCGACTCGCAATCTGAGGTAGTGGGTTCGAATCTCTGTCATATCAAACATGCTCGTCCTTTCAGCCGTGGGGATATTCTAATGTGACGGTCAATCCCACTATTGGTAAAAGGGTAGCCCAGGAGTGATGGTTGGTGGTGATGACTAGCTGCTTTCTCCTGTTAAGTTAGGGCCGGTTAGAACAGATAGCGCTCATGTAGCTTTGCGCAAAATTCAGAACAAAAACCAAAGAATCCTGCAAATGGAATTTGAAAAACAGCTTCCAGTGCATGCTTATAACACAATCACGTGTTTTGTAATTTAAAACACGTTATTTTATGTAGTTGAAATAGTATAAAAAATTACCTATAAACCTACAATACATCACCAGTTTCATTTAACTGTTTGTCCCGAGGACATGGAGTCAAACAGTTTTCTCTAGACATGATTTAAAATGAAATTTTGACACTCGTGCTCACAGATTATTTTGTTTTTATAAGAACATCACTGTTACTGTAAAATATATTGTACGAGGAACAAATGTACTTGACTCTAAGCACGGCAGTACCTTAAAATACAATAACTGGTAATGTAAAATGTATGACGACAATGAAATTTATTGAGAGAGATTGTATGATTTCATAGGTCTGTTTTCTGACATGAGTCAAACCAAACTCTCACCAACTTCAAAACTGACATACTGATTCAAATGTAGATTTTTGAATCTCGACAACCCCAGACAAAAAAAACTGATTCAAATAGTTTTTGCCCTCTAGTGGCACATCAGTATTCTGCTGACTTACACCGTTAAAAACTGGGTTTCGATACCCGTGGTAGGCAGAGCACACATATCCCATTGTGTAGCTTTGTGATTAATTACAATCATTTTTTTGTTTATGAACATGACAAGGACTAAATCAAACAGTCCTTAAGTTCAAACCTGATTTACTGATCCAGAAATTTTTGTTAATTATGATAAACGCTAAACAAATCGTTCTTAATTTTTATCCTGACATACTCATTTAACATTTTGTTTTTAATCTTAAGAAATATTTGATTCTCTTTAGAAAGTACTCATTACTATGATTAACCCGGTTAATATGATACTGCTTATATGATACTGGAAAACCTTTTTAATTACGCGATATACAACCACCAACTTCGCGAAAGTTTTATCTTGTTTGCGTGTATATTTGTAAAAGGTGCCACGATTTTTCCGTTTCGCCTTCGTTTTCTCGTCAGGAGAACCTTATTTTTCTCCATTCTCAGGGTGCATATATAACGTCATGAATGCGTCACACGCAGATCTAATACATATGTAATCGGCTAGTTTATTCTTAAGTAAAAGTTAAGTCCTAAGTGAAAACAACACCTACTCTTTACTTCTCTCCTTTGAAGCGTCTTCAGGGTATTGAAGTCTCAAGTTCTTCCTGATGTCGTTACTTTCATTCATGGTTCGCATTGAAGCAAACTTCCCAGTTAGTAGAAGTGCTGATTCTAGAACACAAAGTTATAATGATTATAATTTTATATTTATATAATATCTAGTAATTATAGGACGCGTCTCAAGAGAAAACGATAAATAATGTGACGTAATAATTTCTTGATATTTGTTGTTGTTGTTTCCTTAGAATGGGCTACCTTCACTTTGTCCACCAGGGGATATCGAATCACATATTTTAACGTTTAAAACTGTTTAGTTTTCGAATTTCGCGCAAAGCGACACGAGTGATATCTGCGCTAGCTGTCCCTAATTTGCCAGTGTAACATTTTACTCGCTTGAAAAGTGTCCAAATTAACAATTTTTGGGTCGCGGATCATGTATATGTTAAAGTAAGCTCAGAGACCAAAAGAAAAAAAAAATTATTGAGCCAGTACTGTTTTCTGTTGTCGTACAAAATTTCATCACGCAAAAACACATGTAAGACTAAAAGAACATCCAACGTTTTCTTGTGACTCAGAATGTATTCACTTCAGTAATTCTCAACTAAACCCACAAGTTTAATTCGAATAAACGAGTAAGTATTTCACAGTTTCACCTACGGTAGGGCCCGACATAGAAAGGTGGTTAATGCGTTCGACTCGTAATCTGAGGATCGCGAGTTCGAATCCACGTTGCATCAAACATGTTCTCCCTTTCAGCCGTGGAGACGTCATAATGTGACGGTCAATTACACTATTCTTTGCTAAAAGAGTAGCCCAACAGTTGATGGAGGGTAGTGATGACAAACTGTCTTCTCTCTAGTCTTACACTGCTAAATTAGGGACGGCTAGCCCAGATAGCCCTCGTGTAGCATCCCTAATTTAGCAGTGTAAGACTAGAGGGAAGACAGCTAGTCATCACTACCCACCGCCAACTCTTGAGCTACTCTTTTACCAACGAATAGTGGGATTAACCGCAACATTATCACGCTCCCACGGCTGAAAGGGCGATCATGTTTGGTGTGACGGGGATTCGAAGCCGCGACCCTCGGATTACGAGTCGAGTGCCTTCACCGCCTGGCTATGTCTGTGAACTTAAAACGCTAGAATCCATATTTCGATACCCATAGTGGACAGAGCACAGATAGCCCGTTTTGTAGCATTGTGCTTAACTTCAAACCATATTTATCTGAAAACTTACAAGTGTCTTCCTCACTTTACTTATTACTTTAAACATAATGGTGCATTTTTTACAATCAGTGGGCCCCTCTCCTGGTGGCTCGGAGCGGTAGTTTGGCTGGAGAGATAGAAAATAATGACGGCAGGAATAGAAAAACTGGAGACGTTGATAACCTAAAAAAAACTATCACTTTGCTCCAAAAGTTGTTTTCTGTTTGCTCTCATACGTACTCACTCTTTAGAAGTATTTTTTTTTTACATTGAAAAATATTATTAAAAAATGGGTACAAAATATCGATTTTGCTGTTATTACTTGCAAAAATTATTTTATTTTGAAGGTAGCGCAACGGAAACTTGATTAAGTTAGGTATGCCGTTTTACATCACGATCATCTGGTGCAGGCCAAACAGTGCTTGACCTGCCCTTCAACCATTGCCCTCTTAAACGATCTCCCATTTTTCTTACAGCCAACCGACGTAATCGCCCCCACACGCTGGGCGACAAAGCTTGTCAGGGTCTGCGATTGTAAAGAAAGAAGGATTCGATCTTTAAACTGCTTAATGCTACATAATTTCACTATTAAGATGTTATACATTTAAGCAGACAAAATGAAATATTTTTGTAGTAAAGGTTTTTGGTTTTTTTCCGGAAGTTACATTTTCAAGAGAAACACCCACAGGTTTTAACAAAACAGGATGTTTTATTTTAATAATTACAGTGCTAACAACCATATGTATTTTTTTTTATCAAAGAACAATTTTCTGAGAACAAGAAACCCTTTAATTCATTATCCAGGTGATAATGTAATATTAACTAAAAACTCCGGTGAGAAACAGTAAAATTCAATATATATGTAAAAACGGCTGGTATGAATAGAGAAAACGCTATGCAGAGGAGCGAACAACGTTTCGACCTTCTTTGGTCATCGTCAGGCTCGCTCCTCTGTATAGTGCTTTCTCTATTTATACCAGCCGTTTTTACATATATATTTTTCTCTAAAAGTGGGTTTTCTCGTCATTACGGAGTACAAATCTCTAAATAACACAAGAGAGAATTTACCCTAAAACCTATATTATTTAATCAACTTTGAGTTTGATTTCTTTATTCATAAACATTATATAAATAGAACATTCCATGTTCATTAGGCATATTTTAGCTTCTTTTACTTTGTTGACGCATTAATAGGTGGCGGGATAAACGAACAGCTGTTATACAGTACATGATGAGATAAGACAGCAGTTTTACAGTAAGTTGTAGGATAAGATAGTAATTATACAGTAAGTGGTGGGATAAGACAGACAGTCATTACAAAGTAAGTGGTGGGACAAGACAGACAGTCATTACAAAGTAAGTGGTGGGATAAGACAAATAGTCTTTATACAGTAAATGGTAGGATAAGACAGATAGTCTTTATACAGTAAGCGGTGGATAAGACAGGTAGTCTTTATACAGTAATTGTTGGGATAAGACAAACAATCATCATACAGTAAGTGGTGGGATAAGACAAACCGTCATTATAAAGCAAGCGGTGGGATAATACAAAGAGTCTTTATACAGTAAGTGGTGGGATAACACAAATAGTCATGATACTTCAGATAGAACAGTACCAGTTATTTGATATGCTCATTCAAAGATCATTAGTTTAGTTGGTAAAATTATTTTATCAGAGGTGTATTAAAATTCTGATAAAATCCAAGTCTGATATTGATTTATTCATCAACAACAGTGAAGGTTATATTTCTGGAAACCTCAAAAGTTTTTCTTTAACCTTTCTTTAGTAAAGATAAATTTAAGTTTTATTTTTCTCAAAGAACAGGGCGCGTTTTCTTTCATTTTCCACTTTCATTTTGCAATAGCTTAAAAAATTTAAGTACAAAAGCTATATTTATTTATATATATACATTTATATTTATTAATTCTATAGAAAAGGAAAATGTATTTGTGGAGAAGTTAGTAGAACAAGAAAAACGAAACATCAGAGAGTACAATTTGTTTAAAATATACAAGTTTTCTCATTATCAGCTTTATTTAAAATTCAATACAATTAATCACAAATATCTGAATCAGAAGTTTTACGTTACAGATAATCGCTGAAACTAATTAATTAAAAACACAATAATAGTTTGTTTCATTTTTTAAATTTCTTGCAAAGCTATCGCCACCTCTTGGGCTACTCTTTTACCAACTAAAAGTAGGATTGACCGTTTAATTATAGCTCCCCCACAGCTGTAAGGGCGACCATCTTCGGTGAGAGGAATTTGAATCCGTGATCTTCAGATTATGACTCGAGCGCCCTAACTATATGGCCATGCTAGGTCCTAATTATCAGACTATGTCAGACCTTAATAATCAAACTATGTCAGACATTAATAATCAAACTGTGTCAGACTTTAATCACCAAACTATGTCAGACCTTAATAATCAAACTATGTCAGACCTTAATAATCAAACTATGTCAGATCTTAATCACCAAACTGTGTCAGACCTTAATCATCAAACTATGTCAGACCTTAATCAAACTATGTCAGACCTTAATCACCAAACTATGTCAGACCTTAATAATCAAACTATGTCAGACCTTAATAATCAAACTATGTCAGACCTTACTCACCAAACTATGTCAGACCTTAATCACCAAACTATGTCAGACCTCAATCATCAAACTATGTCAGACCTTAATAATCAAACTATGTCAGACCTTAATAATCAAACTATGTCAGACCTTAATCACCAAACTATGTCAGACCTTAATAATCAAACTATGTCAGACCTTAATAATCAAACTATGTCAGACCTTACTCACCAAACTATGTCAGACCTTAATCACCAAACTATGTCAGACCTCAATCATCAAACTATGTCAGACCTTAATAATCAAACTATGTCAGACCTTAATAATCAAACTATATCAAACGATCCAAAACATTCTTGTTTTCTTTTTTATTTAATAAAAATAATTAGATCTTGATACATTTGGGAAACGCCACATAATTATTTCTTATTTTACTATTTTGGACACCTGCACTACACCAACTACCGTTTAAAGCTCTTAAACTAACTGCTAAGCCAATAAAATAGAGTGGGCTATAAAGTGCAGTGAATTTGTTTTAACGCATAGCTACGTAAAAGGCCTTTCTGCAATCAATATACTATGGTGGATGGAATCTCAGATTATAGTGTTGCAAGTCCGTAAACTTATAACTGATCCACTAGACTAGAGGATAATTTATTGTTTGTTTGCTATAAGAGACAAAGCTATGTTTAAGCTAGCTATGTTGTGTCCGTCACGGGTACCTAAGAGTAGCTCAAGGGTTGTGAGGGGTAGTATTGACTAGCTGCCCTCTCTCTAGTCTCTTATTTAATTATTAGGGACACCTAGCGGTGATAGCTCTTCAGTTGCTTTGTGCCAAGTTTGATGATATAAGGCTTGCTGCTAAACTACTAGGGGCTTTTCACAATTTATAAGTGAAATGAAACATGGGATAAGTTGTTTAATTATGGAGAAAGTTATTTCATTTTAAATTTGTTTTATATCACTTTATTACGGTAACTTTTATCGATTCTTATATTCCTTCAAGATGAACAAACATACACCCAGAATAGTAACAGATCTTGTCAAACGTTCTACAAACCGGAGTGACATTCATCATTATGTACACGGATCAACTGCGTTCATTGCCATTATAATTGTTAAGCCTGATCATAGTTTTACGTATTTACCTCTAACAGTATTACGATTAGGGATGCCAAGTTTATTTCGTCAGTAATTTAGTTTAAAGAAATATTAACTTTTCTAAGATGTTTTAGTTGAAATGTTAAGTATATAAATATAGTATGGTCAGTTAGCTTACTGATGACGTCAATTTTTCGTTGTTGGCATGGTCTTGTCGGTTTCGATCCCCATGGGGTGTTGTAATATGATATTTAAACCCACTTTTTGTTGATAAAGTGCAGCTCAAGAGTTCAGGGGGCAGTGTTGACCAGCTGCCTTCTCTTTGGTCTGTCATTTCAAAATTAGGGACGACTAGCGGTAATAACTCTTGAGTAACTTTGTTTGATAAACAAACAAACAACTCACCTGTTTCACAAACACACACACAAGTAAAAAACGATGCGTTGGTCAAAATATCTGACAGACGAGGAGACTGAAAACTGGGAAGCGATTTGTTTGTTTGTTTATCAAACTTCGCACGAAGTTGATAGGTATCGTTCAACAACAACAAGACAAGCAAGTGTTCAACTTAAGTTGATAGGTATCGTTCAACAACAACAAGACAAGCAAGTGTTCAACTTAAGTTGATAGGTATCGTTTAAACACAACATGACAAGCAAGTGCTCAACTTAAGTTGATAGGTATCGTTTAACAACAAGACAAACAAATGTTCAACTTAAGTTGACGAGTATTGTCAAAGCTCATTGAAAACAGACAATTTCATAATATTTTGAAGTGAATTTAAGAGCCTGCCAACCATATTTCTTGGAATACAAAACTTTAAATACTACAATGTTGTTTATAGAAGAATCACTCAGTTCCAATATATCTTTAAACAAACGTGCATTTGGTGTTTCTTTCCGCCAAGGTATTCGTTGTGACCAGTAACGCTGTTGTTAATACACTAATGTTAGAATCAAGATCATGGAGTGTCATCCGAAGGACAATTTGGTACTCGATAAAAACAAAATAATAACGTAAAAGTTGATACCTAGGAAAGCCAGTAGACGGCAGGCTTCGACGCGTTAGGTGTCTGAGAACTTCAAGTCGTCAGTTGTGTTTCGAGACAAAGTAAAAAAAATACTTGGTTATTTCATTCTGACACTTGAGTAGAACGAGAGACTCTTTGTTTTTTTCTTAAACTAGTCGTCATATGGAGAGTTTTGAATCGTCTGTGGACCATAAAAAATCTTTTTAACTCTTCTGAATCGAACGACAAATCGACTTTCAAAAAACAACAACATCGACATATGTCTTGTTCTTGATGGTTCTTTACAAATAAAACTTTGTCGACTGGATGAACCAAAAGAATGTTTTAGATTGATAGTTTCCACATAATGGTTTATTTTACACATTCATTACTAGCATAAAATGTTTCACGCAAGATGAGTTCACTTATATGGTATTAATTAGTTTGTTTAAGACCAAACCCACATTGGGCTAACTGCTGGGGATTCCAACCTCAGATTGTAATTTTGTGAGTTTAAAAACATACCACTGTCCCTCCAGGGGACATTTGATTAAGTGTTGAAAAACGGAGTCACAGAGAAATATTTCCAAACAGGATTCGAACAAGGTTTCAGAAACAAGTAGAAAGAATCCAAAGTTGGATATTATGAATAGTTCAGGAAAAAACTGGATAGGGATCTAAACATGATTCTAAGAAGAATCCAGAAACTTGTGTAAAGACGTCTCAGCAGGAGTTTAACAAGGGTTAATAAACACAGTCTTATTATACATTGTTTTACTAATTATCTTGGGAATCAAAGATAAATCAGACGAAGAAAAGATTGAAGAAATATCGCAAATTAATAATAATAAATAAATAACAAACAAGATTTATTACTTCTTTATCTGATTAAGGGTTTATTAATTGTTTATTACTTCTTTATCTGATTAAGGGTTTATTACTTGTTTATTACTTCTTTATCTGATTAAGGGTTTATTAATTGTTTATTACTTCTTTATCTGATTAAGGGGTTATTTATTAATTGTTTATTTCTTCTTTATCTGATTAAGGGTATATTAATTGTTTATTACTTTTTTATCTGATTAAGGGTTTATTAATTGTTTATTACTTCTTTATCTGATTAAGGGTTTATTAATTGTTTATTACTTTTTTATCTGATTAATGGTTTATTAATTGTTTTTCACTTCTTTATCTGATAACACTATGTAACACAAATATTTTTCCTGGATAGTATGTGTTATTTCTTAATTGATTATGTTGTAAAAGTACAGAAAATGGCCGTTATTCCCTTGAAACTTTGCTTTTGTGACCTGGATAATGAAATTTAGAAATTAACCTATTTTTCTATGTAAAAATGGACATAAGGTCTGAATAAAACAATATATGAAAGAATATTTACATGTACTCATACTAAAGTTATACAAAAATGTTTATAAGTGAGTAGTTTTTCGAGATTTGCAACTGTAATGTAAATCACTTTCACGTATCAGCCCCCAAATATAGTCTCCCATCATGTTTTTGTTATATGCTCCCAGGCCACAAAAGCAAAGTTTGAAGAATAAAATAGGTCTTTTCAATTTACTTCAGGCATAAGCAATTGGGAAATAACACTTTATGTCCAGGAACAAGAAAAAGTAAAAATTGTGTTACTTAGTGTTACTAAATGTTCTTTAGTTTCTTTACCTGATTAAAGATGTATTAACTGTAAAAACAACGATTTATTTTATTTTTTATTTGTTTTAATTAATCACAAAGCTACATAATGAGCTACCTGTGCTCTTTACACAAGGGTATCGAAACCCGTTGTTTAGTGGTGTGAGTCCACAGACATTCCGATGTGCCACTAGGGGAATAATTCCTTCTCGGAACTGTTTTTAAACGTTGTCTCAGTGATGTAATGCAGTGAACTGTTCTAATTACTATACCAGAGCACCAAGAAGTTAAGTTGAACCTGGAACACTTCTTCTCAGTTCCAGGTGGTTAGGGCGCTCGACTCGCAACCTGAGGGCCTCACCAAACATGCTCGCCTTTTCAGCCGTGAGGACGTTATAATGTTGCAGTTAGTCCTACTATTGGTTGGTAAAAGAGCGGCCTGACAGTTGGCGGTAGGTGGTGATGACTAGCTGCCTTCCCTCTAGTCTTACACTGCTAAATTATGGACGGCTAGCGCAGATAAATTTGCGTGAAATTCAAAAATAAATAAACAAACAAATTATCGTTTTCCTTGGAAGTCATGTTGGAATAGACACTTGTATATCTTTACTGACACTGCCTAGGTCTATTGGACCAAACTCGTAATCATTTGTACTCGTTACAGTTTACATACTAGTAACTTCTAATGTATTAAGTGTATCTTGACAAAATTTACTAGACTTTTAGTAAACATTACAAGGTTTTTGCACACGAAAAGTCAGATTTTTTTTTGATGGAGTAATTTTTATTAATATTTCTTCGTGAAATTCTCGATTATTGTTAACTAGTACGAGAGCAGAGTGATTTTCATTCTGAGATTAAAAATACTTTTCTTTATCTCAAAAATCTCATATTTCCCTTGTATAACCTCTAGAACCTCTTAATTACATGGTTCAAAGTATGTATCCTGAGAGTTTCAACTGCTAAACATATCTTATAAATTTTCTCTATTTATTTTACTTTCAACATCTAAAGTTAAACTCACTACAAATAAAACTGACATCATGTACCAACCATCTCAGCGGGTCCGGCATGGCCAAGCGTGTTAAGGCGTTCGACTCGTAATCCGAGGATCACGGGTTCGCATCCCGGTCGCACCAAACATGCTCGCCCTTTCAACCGTAGGGGCGTTATAATGATACGGTGAATCCCACTATTCAAGAGTTAGCAGTGGGTGGTGATGACTAGCTGCCTTCCCTATAGTCTTACACTGCTAAATTAGCGCAGATAGCCCTCGAGTAGCTTTGCGCGAAATTCAAAACAAACAAACAAACCATCTCAGCGTACGTCTTAGCACGTCGTTGCACACACTACCTGTAATACGACATCCCCGAGAGCAAGAACGCACGTGCAAAACAGAAACATGTTATTCATACATGCCTTACAATTACACAATCATAATATTGGACTAAGCGGCTCACGCTTCGTACACCACTTACAAAAGAAACTTTCAAAGGTAATACAACTGTAATTAGAATGTGTGAAAACATTTACTACATGGTTCAAAGTTGTGCTTGTCCAATGAACATTGTAGGTTCTGAACCTCGCTGATCTATTTACATCAAAGGTGTTTCAGTACTATTTGATTTCTGTCGAATTTCGCAGCATACGTGTATGGCGTTATTTGGGCACTTATAAAATATAGTACCCAATTGTTTTAAAGTTGTCAAGTTTCGAATGTGGTTTTAAATTTGCCTTAGTTTAGATAATTGGAATAATACAAATGCAGTAGGTCTAACTATGTATGACCTACAAAACTATACTATTTCGGCTACTGTACGTTACATATGTGCATAAATATGCACATGCATATTACTATTTACTCACAAATGTTACAATTTTGGTTATGTTTCTTAAAACATAGAAAGTAAATAAGAAATATATTGTAAAATATTGATTTCGTGTACGTACCCGTGTTACGAAATTCTGCACGCGGGCATAGTACTATCCTAAGCCTTGTTTAGACTTGCGGGTAGTGAGTGTAGAAATAATATTTTTTTTTTAGGCTTCAAACATTAACTTTTGAAAAATGAGAGATATCAAATTACAGTATTAGTATTCTCAAGATCTCTGTAATTTAGTAAGGTCTCTAAGTAAAGTATATGTGATTCGAATGATTCTTTTCCTATTCGGAATCACGTGAGGGGAAAACTCTGTTTCTATTGGTTACAAACTTGAGCTACTTAGTAGTAGGTGGTACTAGTTAAGAACTTTCAAATGATTGGATTAAAGGGTGGAGCCACTCTACTAGATTTGCTAAATATATTGATACCTCAGCAAATCATAGAGGTTTTTATTTTATATTTAGCTTGTCTATATTTCAAATTCAAGTTTCTAATTCGTTAGATACTGTACGTGTTGTATGGAGGGCGTAATAAAATAGAAACTGAAGAATAAGACAACTGGACGTGTTATGTGACACATAAAAACCGATACTTGGCATTTTCTTTTAAGTTAGGAAATCGAAACATATACAATTTTAAAATTTAGATTATAAACTACGTTTTGATGTCAATCTCATTGACGTACGTAGTAAAAATGCTATTTAATAAATATTTTGAAAATAACCCTTCAAACGTTGTGACACGTGAACTTTAACCTACAGGAACGGAGCTAGATCGAGTGTGATATCTGAACTGAAAGTGCAGTGTATTCTCTGTTTACGTTTAAACAACCGCTTACAATACGGCAAAAATAAGCCTCCCTTCAGTTTCTCTTTAGCACTTGGGTCAAGACTGGTTAGACAAGGCCTAAGATAAGAAGGAATCGTAGTCGTTTACAAGGAAGGTGGATCGTTTGTCAAATCAATAATTCGTGCAGGCTTAAGTAAGCCTAGAGTTAGCAATCTAATACATGATCCACCGCGAGGATCATATCAGATCATTAGCAAACGAATAAAGATATGAAGATGAAATAATACAATTCTATATTCGGTAATTTTTCCGGCATTAGATTTACGGTAAATTTCCGTGACTGAAGTTGGAGCGATTGTTATAGCTTTTCTTTGTTTCGAACTAATTTGGACTGATTTATACAACGTTTCTTTGTTTCGGACTGAAGTTGGACGGATTTATATATTTTTCTTTGTTTTGCACTAAAGTTAGACCGAATTATAGAACATTTCTTTGCTTTGGACCAAAGTTGAATCCATTTATGTAACTTTGCTTTGGACTAAGGTAGGACCGAATTATATAACATTTCTTTGCTTTGGACTAAAGTTGAACTCATTTATGTAACTTTGCTTTGGACTAAGGTTGGACCGAATTATATAGCATTTCTTTGCTTTGGACTAAAGTTGAATCCATTTATGTAACTTTGCTTTGGACTAAAGTTGAGCCCATTTATGTAACTTTGTTTTGGATTAAAGTTGGACTGCTTTATATGACACTTTGCTTTGGACTAAAGTTGGATCGAATTAAATAGCATTTCTTTGTTTTGGACTAAAGTTGGACCGATTTCAAGTTTCTTTCACACAAACACGAATTCCTCGAAGTTCGTTTTTTATAGGATTTCAAACAAATAATAATGTATTTAGAATTTCATGAAACATACAACAAACAATTACATAATGTACTTGTTTTTCTAGACCTGAATAATTTCATAAGAAATAACCTTCATCTTTAGCCGATAATATTTAGAGTTTAAAAAAACGTCAAATTAATTGTGGTCACTCAAAGGTACTTAGAAAATGAATCTTTCTGTTATCAACCAGGCTTGGTATTTGGATAAAGTTTTATGTTAATAACTTACACAACTTAAGAGGATTAGAACATATTCCGTAACAAGGATGTTATTGTAAATGAACTGAGATACTTATTAAATACAAGAAAAAAAATCCCTATAAATTATTTACATACAGTGAGATTTTGTTGAGTACATGTGTGTTTTCTTATAGCGAAGCCACATGGAATGTCCACCAAGGGAAATCAACCCCGTGATTTTTAGCTTTGTAAATACAAAGACTTATCTCAGAACGGCTGGTAAGGGTATATTTTGTAAATACAAAGACTTATCTCAGAACGGCTGGTAAGGGTATATTTTGTAAATACAAAGACTTATCTCAGAACGGCTGGTAAGGGTATACTTTGTAAATACAAAGACTTATCTCAGAACGGCTGGTAAGGGTATATTTTGTAAATACAAAGACTTATCTCAGAACGGCTGGTAAGGGTATATTTTGTAAATACAAAGACTTATCTCAGAACGGCTGGTAAGGGTATACTTTGTAAATACAAAGACTTATCTCAGAGCGGCTGGTAAGGGTATATTTTCATTTCAAGTGGGTTTCTCCTCATTAAGAAGAACAAAGATTTACTACTGTCCCCCTGGGGAACACTATATTAGGAATATGAAAATATAATATAATATAATTAACGCAATATTACGCGGCCTCTAGCTAATAAATCACCTCTAGATTCTTCACACATGCATATAATAATTCAGGTACAAATCATAACAGAAGGAGAGAATTCAAGTTTAAAAATGCCAGAAGGTTCGTTCGTCATGAGTCTCTTTCTAGCTCGTGCTTACCACTAGTCTTAACATCATGGACACCCGGATGTTTCAGTGAAGTGTAGATACTGTTGAACCAGAGAATTTATTCTTGTAAGTTAGAATCATAACTTACATAGCAGTAATGGAAAGAAACGAACTTATATATGTTGTTTTATCTTTGAAGCAAAACTCCTAGATACTTTGGAATTTAGTACATATATCTACTACGTATGTATAGATGTGTCCAGGTTTTTTTCTTCTTTTATATCGTGTACCACACACACACAACATATATATATTTATTTATTTGGGATTCTGCCATACGGTAAACAATGATATTTATTGAACAAGTTTCTCTCATAAATGTAGAAAGTTAGACATTTTGAAAACTTATTTAACATTACATTATTGTGGTTGATAAAATAAAGATATTGTCCATTAACATAAAGTCGGTTTTATTATAATTGAATTCAAACAAGACATTCTAAATATATATAAATATATTCTGGTTTAATGCAGCATGCCAGAGATTTACGGACTTATACAACGAAACATAAACCAAATCAATACTAAGAACGACAGAGACAAAAAGATCTGCCACAACAACAAAAAAAAACTAAGAAAAAAAAAGAAAAACTAAGATGCAAACAAGAGAAAAGACACCAACACGACAAACCGTTGACTAACGTCATAATTAACAGATCCGACCGACAATTAAACACAGACGAGAAACAACTACTTAAGAAAGGACTCAACTTCGCAATAGCACCTAGGTACATTCCAACCATAGAAATCAAAACATGTTTAGAAGATCTAGCCAGGAGACTTGTGATACTTTCTACAGAAAACAAAAACAAGAGAACAACCAAACACAACCAACAGAAAGAAGACAACTTAGATAATTTTATTAACATCCAACAGCCAAACATCCCAGGTAAAATTAAAAAATTTATATTTTCCAGAAACACCTAATAACAACATCTTAAACGATTTTTTCAAAGAATTTTCTCACAAAACCATCAACATAATTTCACAAAACAGAAAACTAAAAAACAACCTTACAAAAAGAGACATTAATTCCATTAAAAACCTAAAACAAGACAAAAACATAAAAATTCTAAAAGCAGATAAAGGTAACGCTATAGTCATAATGAACACGAATGAATACATCCAAAAAAATGAAGAACATCCTATCAGACACGAACAAATTTAAACCAATACACACAAATCCAACAAAGACACACGAGACGCAACTGAACAAATTACTACTACAAATGAAAAAAGCCAACACAATTTCACAAACACTTTATTCCTACCTACGTAAAACTGACTCACGCACACCATAAATATACGGCATCCCCAAGCCTCATAAACCAGATTGTCCATTACGACCAATAATGTCCACATATGAATCGTTTAATTACAACCTTGGTAAATACATAGCATAGGCATTCTCCAAATATGTAACATCAGCCAGCTCATTTATCAAAGACTCTTTTAATTTCAAGTCTAATCTAAATCAACTTAATCATAAAGCCTTAATGGCCAGTTTCGATATTATATCCCTCTTTACAGAAGTTCCAACCACTGAAGCCTGCAAGATAGACATAGAACTCTATATCCGATACCCTAACCTAATTATAGACATTCCCAGCAACCAATTAGCCACCTTCATAAAATTCACCACGATAAAGACAAACTTCATGTTCAACAACCACAACTATATACAAACAAATTGCCTAAGCATGGGCAACCCAGTATCACAAGTTCTAGCCAATATTTTTATGAAACAAGTTGAAACACAAGCAATTATCACAGCATTACATCCACCACTATACTGGTACAGATATGTAGATGACACGGTTGCGGGATTCAGATCTACAGAACACATACTTAATTTTTTCAATCACATTAACTCTATACATCCCAACATTAACTTCACATGTGAACAGGAAGAAAGCAATCAAATATCATTTCTTAACCTCAAAATTACAAGAACCGACACACAATTCAAAACAGAAATCCACCGAAAAATCACCCATACTGAACTATACATTTCTTGGGATTCAGCACATGAAACAAAACAAAAACTCAACATACTAAGAAACCAAATAAACACAGCCATAAAACTATGCTCACCAGATAAAATTAACGATGAATTAGACAAAATAAAACAATACTTCATCAACATCAATAAGTTTCCTCCACAAACCGTAGAAAACATTATACGCACACACCTAGACAGAAAGCAAAATCAACCAACAAAAGTAAATATATCTCACGAATCAAAAAATCACGAAACCATATACTACTGCATGCCATATATTCCCGACATCAGCAGACAAATAACCAACATTTGGCAAAAACCAGTAACAAAATATGACATTCCAGTTAATACCAAATTTATTCAAAAACCAGGCACAAAACTGAGGTCTATAGTATGTAAAAACTACACTGACAAACACCACACCAACATTATTTATAAAATACAATGTGATAACTGCCACGACTTTTATATTGGAGAAACAAGTAGAAAAATGGAAACCAGATTCAAAGAACATAAAAAGTCACCTTCACACGTTTTCGAACACTGCAAGTCAAATAAACACAACATAACCATAGAAAACACTCAAATACTAAATAAAGAAACAAACATAAACAAACGCAAAATTAAAGAAGCCTTACTTATACAACAATTTAAATCCAAAATAAACCAATATAAAGGAACGCCTTTATACCTATATTAAATATAATAAAATAAAATTATATATTGAAACATCTAACACCGCCCTCCACATTCCGACACTCAGTTACACAACCCCTTCCAAACATGTGGTCAGCTTCCGGTCAGTTACCTCTTTCTTTCTTTGTGAACCTGACGATGACCGAAGAAGGTCGAAACGTTGTTCGCTCTTCTACGTAAAATATTTTCTCAACCCAAACGAACCGTTTTTGCGTATATATTTCTCTACAAGTGGGTTTTCTCGACATTACTGATTATTAAGACATTCTAAAGTAGTGTAGAAGTAACGTGTAGTAAAACTCAGTGTACAAGAACAACAAACAAACGTATGTTTGTTTTATCTCTTTGTTTAATGTTTCCCAGTGGCTCAACTAGTCTGAAAGCTAAAAACTTGGTTGTGACAGGAAAGTCTATTGTGTTGCATTGTGTTTATTAACAGCATACATCTAAACAGATCCTTATGTATCACGTGCTCGGTATAACCCTATAAATATAGATAGAGCTCTTATGTATCATCATTCTAGTGTAACCCTAGAATTATAGATGGGGTCCTTATATATCACGTACTCGGTGTAACCCTAGAATTATAGACGGAGTCCTTATGTATCACGTTCTCGTTGTAACCCTAGAATTATAGACGGAGTCCTTATGTATCACGTTCTCGTTGTATCCCTAGAATTATAGATAGAGCTCTTATGCATCATCATTCTAGTGTCACCCTAGAATTATAGATGGGGTCCTTATATATCACGTACTCGGTGTAACCCTAGAATTATAAATGGGGTCCTCATATATCACGTACTCGGTGTAACCCTAGAATTATAGAGGGAGTCCTTATGTATCATCTACTTAGTGTAACCCTAGAATTATAGATGGAGTCCTTATGTATCACGCACTCGGTGTAGCCCTAAAGTTATAGATGGAGTCCTTACGTATCATCTACTTCGTGTAACCCTAGAATTATAGACGGAGTGCTTATGTATCACGTACTCGGTATAACCCTAGAATTATAGAGGGAGTCCTTATGTATCATCTACTTAGTGTAACCCTAGAATTATAGATGGGGTCCTTATATATCACGTACTCGGTGTAACCCTAGAATTATAGACGGAGTCCATATGTATCACGTTCTCGTTGTAACCCTATAATTAAAGACAGAGTCCTTATATATCACGTTCTCGTTGTAAACTTAGAATTATAAACGGAGTCCTTATGTATCACGTTCTCGTTGTAACCCTAGAATTATAGACGGAGTCCTTATGTATCACGTTCTCGTTGTATCCCTAGAATTATAGATGGAGTCCTTATGTATCACGTTCTCGTTGTATCCCTAGAATTATAGACGGAGTCCTTATGTATCACGTTCTCGTTGTATCCCTAGAATTATAGATAGAGCTCTTATGTATCATCATTCTAGTGTAACCCTAGAATTATAGATGGGGTCTTTATATATCACGTACTCGGTGTAACCCTAGAATTATAGATGGGGTCCTTATATATCACGTACTCGGTGTAACCCTAGAATTATAGAGGGAGTCCTTATGTATCATCTACTTAGTGTAACCCTAGAATTATAGACGGAGTGCTTATGTATCACGTACTCGGTATAACCCTAGAATTATAGAGGGAGTCCTTATGTATCATCTACTTAGTGTAACCCTAGAATTATAGATGGAGTCCTTATGTATCACGCACTCGGTGTAGCCCTAAAGTTATAGATGGAGTCCTTACGTATCATCTACCTAGTGTAACCCTAGAATTATAGACGGAGTGCTTATGTATCACGTACTCGGTGTAACCCTAGAATTATAGAGGGAGTCCTTATGTATCATCTACTTAGTGTAACCCAAGAATTATAGATGGAGTCCTTATGTATCACGCACTCGGTGTAGCCCTAAAGTTATAGATGGAGTCCTTACGTATCATCTACTAGTGTAACCCTAGAATTATAGACGGAGTGCTTATGTATCACGTACTCGGTATAACCCTAGAATTATAGAGGGAGTCCTTACGTATCATCTACTTAGTGTAACCCTAGAATTATAGATGGGGTCCTTATATATCACGTACTCGGAGTGACCCTAGAATTATAGACGGAGTCCTTATGTATCACGTTCTCGTTGTAACCCTAGAATTAAAGACGGAGTCCTTATGTATCACGTTCTCGTTGTATCCCTAGAATTATAGACGGAGTCCTTATGTATCACGTTCTCGTTGTAACCCTATAATTATAGATGGAGTCCTTATGTATCACGTGCTCGGTATAACCCTATAATTATAGATAGAGCTCTTATGTATCATCATTCTAGTGTAACCCTAGAATTATAGATGGGGTCCTTATATATCACGTACTCGGTGTAACCCTATAATTATAGATGGAGTCCTTATGTATCATCTACTTAGTGTAACCCTAGAATTATAGATGGAGTCCTTATGTATCATCTACTTAGTGTAACCCTAGAATTATAGACGGAGTGCTTATGTATCACGTACTCGGTGTAACCCTAGAATTATAGAGGGAGTCCTTATGTATCATCTACTTAGTGTAACTCAAGAATTATAGATGGAGTCCTTATGTATCACGCACTCGGTGTAGCCCTAAAGTTATAGATGGAGTCCTTACGTATCATCTACTTAGTGTAACCCTAGAATTATAGACGGAGTGCTTATGTATCACGTACTCGGTGTAACCCTAGAATTATAGAGGGAGTCCTTATGTATCATCTACTTAGTGTAACCCAAGAATTATAGATGGAGTCCTTATGTATCACGCACTTGGTGTAGCCCTAAAGTTATAGATGTAGTCCTTACGTATCATCTACTTAGTGTAACCCTAGAATTATAGACGGAGTGCTTATGTATCGCGTACTCGGTATAACCCTATATTTATAGAGGGAGTCCTTACGTATCATCTACTTAGTGTAACCCTAGAATTATAGACGGAGTGCTTATGTATCGCGTACTCGGTATAACCCTCGAATTGTAGACGGAGCCCTTATGTATCATCTACTTAGTGTAACCCTAGAATTATAGATGGAGTCCTTATGTATCACGCACTTGGTGTAGCCCTAAAGTTATAGATGGAGTCCTTACGTATCATCTACTTAGTGTAACCCTAGAATTATAGACGGAGTGCTTATGTATCGCGTACTCGGTATAACCCTAGAATTATAGAGGAGTCCTTACGTATCATCTACTTAGTGTAACCCTAGAATTATAGACGGAGTGCTTATGTATCGCGTACTCGGTATAACCCTCGAATTGTAGACGGAGCCCTTATGTATCATCTACTTAGTGTAACCCTAGAATTATAGATGGAGTCCTTATGTATCACGCACTTGGTGTAGCCCTAAAGTTATAGATGGAGTCCTTACGTATCATCTACTTAGTGTAACCCTAGAATTATAGACGGAGTGCTTATGTATCGCGTACTCGGTATAACCCTAGAATTATAGAGGGAGTCCTTACGTATCATCTACTTAGTGTAACCCTAGAATTATAGACGGAGTGCTTATGTATCGCGTACTCGGTATAACCCTAGAATTGTAGACGGAGCCCTTATGTATCATCTACACCGCGCAGCAACTGTTTTTTTCAAATACATTTGTTAAACAATTTATGCAGGTTTAGTTTCGAATTTCGAAAGAAGCTACACGAGGGCTATCTGTGCTAGCCGTCCCTAATTTAGCAGTGTAAGACTAGAGGGAAGGCAGCTAGTCATCACCACCCACCGCCAACTCTTGGGCTACTCTTTTACCAGCAAATAGTGGGATTGACTGTAACATTATAACGCCTCCACGGCTGAAAGGGCGAGCATGTTTGGTGTGACGCGGATTCGGACCCGCGACCCTCAGTTTACGAGTCGAACGCCTTAACCCACCTGGTCATGCAGGGCCCATTATTACATTAAAAACAATCACAATCTGTAAATATTTTTTCCTTGTTAAATGTTACATTAAAACAGTCATGGAATATGTAAATATTTTTCTTTGTTATATATTACATTAAAACAGTCATACAATTCGAGAAAAAGAATAGTGCGAAATAAATAAAGAATACATTTAGTATTATATTAAATTATTATATGGCCAAGCGCTCAAGGCGTGCGACTCGTGATCCGAGGGTTGCGGGTTCGCGCCCGCGTCGCGCTAAACATGCTCGCCCTCCCAGCCGTGGGGGCGTTATAATGTGACGATCAATCCCACTATTCGTTGGTACAAGAGTAGCCCTCCGCCCAAGAGTTGGCGGTGGGTGGTGATGACTAGCTGTCTTTCCTCTAGTCTTACACTACTAAATTAGGGACGGATATGTGCAGCGGGCTAACAACCTACTTACTTAAATATCTGTTGAAGAATCCGCAAGCGATTGCGGCCCTATGTTTCTTGATGGAATCTAATGGTGATAACTAACTAATTATATTATATATATTTTATATTATATATATTTTATTTATTCTACTTTAGACAGAACGAGACGGAATAAAAAGTAATTTTCTTTTTAAAGTTATTGTATTTCACGCGCTTGGCATCGTGGAGGGATCATGGTTCCTTTTTTCGCCGCAGGCGTGTTATAAGGTGCCGATAGATTCCATTATTATATTTTTCGTCAGAATGTGTCCCAAGAGTTAGCGGTGGGTGTTGTTGACCCACCTCCAATCTATCACTTTGAAATTAGGGACAATTGTCTCTGGAGTAGCTCGCTTGAAATTCGACAAAACAAAATATCAGGTCATCCCTTAAGTAATGTCCGATTTTAGGTTGAAAAAAAAAAAAAAGAGAAAGGATTTGAAACACTTTTAATGTTATTTAATCAATAATGTATGGTTCCATTCTTATTAACTACTTCCTGACAACAATTCACAAGCTTCTGAATGTCACTTCTCTCAAATTCTTCGGGTTTGGAAGAAAAGAATGTAGAATGTTCCAACCTCTTTTCCATCAAGATAGTTCTGCAAATTTTGGAATAGATGATAACCAGATGGGACAAGGTCTGTAGAATAAGGAAGATGTGGAAGTTTTTCCCAGTCTAGCTCTTCAATCTTCACAGATGTGATCCTTGCTGTATGGGGCCGTGCATTATCTTGGTGTAACACAACACCTTTACGGTTGATTAAAGCAGGCCTTTTTTCTCTCAGTACAACATTCAAACGCTCTAACTGTTGACAATAGAAGTCTGATGTAATCTTTGCATTGAGTGGCAGCAACTCAAAGTGAATCACACCAACAATATCTCACCAAACGCTTAACAAGACTTTTTCAGGGTGGAGAGCCATTTTAGGCTGGGCTTTAGCCAGTTTAACTGCACTGAGCCATTGTCTGCGGCGCTTAATATTTTTATAATATATCCATTTTTCATCTCCAGTCACTAACCTGTCCCAAAAAGGTGAGTTACGTTCACCAGAGTGCAGAAAATTGCAAATGTCCACTCTTGCTCTAAGTTTGGCTTCTGTCAAATCATGGGGACCCATTTTCCAAGTTTTAACACCTTTCCAAGCTGTGAGAGATGACGGTGAACTGTTAAATGGGTTGAATTAAGCTTCTGTGCTAGTTCTTCAGCTGTTACAATACCATCTTCATCAAGTACAGCCAGCAGCAAGTTATCATTAAACTCAACAGGATAACCGGAACGTGGCGCATCACTTAAACTGTAGTCACCTGATCTGAACTTCTGAAACCACATTCGACATTTTCTTTCATTGAGAAACTCCGCACCATACACACTTTGAATGTTTCGTGTGGTTTCTGCTGCACTGTTGTGTTTTTTAAACTCATAAACCATTATATGCCTGATGTATTCCTCAAATACATCAATCTTCATAAAGGTTTATTTGATTAATGATCTGGAAAGTGGGGTTAGGTTAGTTTCTTTTATTTGTCTGAACACTTTTATACACGTTCTATTACATCTTTTAGTCATTAAAGCACTCTACAAAGACAAGAATGATGATGCACTTTCTGTATTAAATTTTCGGACATAACTTCGGATGCCCTGATATATTTCACCCACGTAATAAATGATTTGTAGAAGCTCGTGATATTCGAACCCCCAATCATGGGCGTGTGTATTTAAGTGATTCTATTACGATAATCTATAGTCGTATTTTGCGATTAGCACCAATCACTATTAGTTTTAAACCTAACATACACATTCGTACAGTGCGCTGAGCTAGCCATTCAGTATACAATTTAATAAGTCAATGAAAACGAAACTAGAATGCCTCACTAACTTTAGATTGCGAACGAGTTCGTTGCACTTTTCACGCATCTTGAGAACGTACGACTGGCGGTGATGTAAAATACTAAATATTTTATCACATTTATAAAGATTACCTTTCAACACGCAACTTAACGATGTCAGGCGTTGTATTATGTTAATGATTGATTATCCTCTATCACTATATCTCCTTTTCCATGTCTGACAACCTGAGTGGAGTTCCATCTGAACACAACTCAATTAATCTCAAACTTAGGTGATCACAGAACGTATCAAACCAGTTCAGAGGTACTTATACTATAGAACTGTAAAGTTTCTATAAACAAACTGTGCACTTTTCTAACGTAAATAGCTCTTCAACAAATACAGTACGTGCCCTATCCCGGCCGGTGTTATGAGACTTGGTACTTCAGGAAAGGCCTCGTCGGCACTTGATATGGCAGATGTAGTGTGATTGACGTAATGTACATTATTCTTTACTTATATTCAGAAGTGTACTTAATCAATCTGTCTGATTGTTAGATATTAGTTGTGTGTTAACCTGTCTGACTGTTAGATTATAGTTGTGTGTTAATCTGTCTGATTGTTAGATACTAGTTGTGTGTTAATCTGTCTGACTGTTATATATTAGTTGTGTGTTAATCTGTCTGATTGTTAGATATTAGTTGTGTGTTAATCTTTCTGTTTGTTAGGTGTTAGTTATGTGCTAATCTGTCTGATTGTTAGATATTAGTTGTGTGTTAATCTGTCTGACTGACATAAGCTTTCTTTTATATATTGTGTTTATGTACTTAAATGTGTTTGAATATTAGATATGCAATCTAATCTGTCTGATTGTTAAATATTACATGTGTACTTTAATTTGTTTAAATATTAGAAATGAGTCGTGTAATCTAATCTTCCTGCATTTTAATTAATACTTACAATCGGATTTTCAAGAATCGATCACTTGATTATGTAAAACATCTTTTTCCTATTTTAAATTTTCTTTGTTGAAGGAAAATTAGAATTGCGGTAGCGCGTGAAACTCAGAACTAGCGTTTAAATATTACTTTTATTTATCGTGTTGATAAAAATGTATAATGTATCTATTTTCATTATTTTTAGTTTGTTATAATTAGGATTTTATTACAGAGATTCCTCTTCATTGTTACTTTGGTATCTTGATTTAAGGCTAACTTAAATCTCGTGAGAAATGTTTGGGTTTACTGCCGAAAATATCAATGAAGTAATGAAATAATGGTTTGTTTTGAATTTCGCGCGAAGCTACACGAGGGCTAGCTCGCGCTAGCCGTCCACAATTTAGCACTGTATGACTAGAAAGCAGGCAGCTAGTCATCACCACCCACCGTCAACTTGTGGGCTACTCTTTTACTAACAACTAGTGGGACTGACCTTAATATTATAACGCGCCCACGGCTGAAAGGGTGAGCATGTTTGGTGTGACTAGGATTCGAACCCGCGACACTCAGATTACGAATCGAATGCCTTAACCACCTGGCCATGCCGGGCCAGTAATGAAATAATACATTTATAATTAAGACCTTATAACTGTATGTTATTAGCTGTACTTCTTTGTGAGTTGATTTTTATTTTTGATCCAAGTAGGTAGTTTGATCCGATCCGATGTTTCAATACTTGATGTTTTATTTATTTACTCATGTCGACAACAATTAATTCTTATGAGTGCCTCCGGTTATATCTGTTCCTGAGCTTTAGCTAGAGGTCAGATCATTTTAAACCAAAAATACTGCCACGCTCTCTACAGAACACTGTACTTTATTTTAACTAAAATGTTACTTCCTATATCAGCCATCTTGAGGCTCGGCATATGGTCAGGTGGTAAAGGCGCTCAACTCGTAATCTGAGGGTGACGGGTTCGAATCCCTGTCACACCAAACATGCTCGTCCTTTCAGCCGTGTGGGCGTTATAACGTGCAGTCAATAGCACTATTTATTGATAAAAGAGTAGCCGAAGAGTTGGCGGTGGGTGGTGATGACTAGCTGCCTTCCCTCTAGTCTTACACTGCAAAATTAGGGACGGCTAGCGCAGATAGCCCACGTGTAACACTGCCGTGAGCTACTCTTTTACCAACAAATAGTTGGATTGACTGTTACATTATAACGTTTCCATGGCTGAAAGGGAGAGCATGTTTGGTGTGACGTGAATTCGAATCCGCGACACTCGGATTACAAGCCGAGTGCTTTAACCATCTGGTCATGCCAGGGCCTCTGTTGAGTAATATAATTAGACTGGTTAACGTACGGCCCATGCTTGGTATTATTGTTCGCGCATGAGAATATAGGTAATGAAAAAAGTCTCATATGTTACTTTATTTTAACACTGCCTGAAAATTTTTAGGTACCGCGGTTATTGAAGATCCCCTCTGGTTGTTTTCTTCACACCGAAAGTTCGGAAAGAGATTGATAGAAAAACACATAACGTTTATGTTTTTATGTGTTTTTTTTTCTAAGTTGGTACACTGATATATCTTTACAACGTGTAATAAATTGTTCGTATTTGGTCTTAAATATAAACCACTTGTGCCAAAAATGATAGTTGCATTTATAGCAGGGACCGGCATGGCCAGATGGTTAAGGCACTCGACTCGTAATCCGAGGGTCGCGAGTTCGAATCTCCATCACACCAAACTTGCTCGCCTTTAGAGCCGTATGGGCGTTATAACGTGCCGTCAATCCAACTATTCGTTGGTAAAAGAGTAGCCAAAGAGTTGGCGTTGGGTAGTGATGACTGGTCTTACACTGCAAAATTAGGAACAGGTTGGCACAGATAGCCTTCGTGTAGCTTTGCGCGAAATATAAAAACAAACAAACACTTATAGCTTTGATAAGAATTTTAAACAAATGTTCATTCATTAGTTGACTAGACCACGTATTTTGCTTCAATCACAACAATGCCCCATGTTGAACAAAAAATACAGACCTGGTCAACTAATGAATGAAAATTTGCTGTCATATTCTTATCAATGCTATAAGTGTAGCCACCGGTATAGTTACTAATTTCGAATTCATTCCTTTTATATTCTTCTTTAGATTGTATATATCGTTAAATAAATATCTGTATCTATAAATCGTTCTCTTTACTTAGTAAATAAATTTGAGCTGAATAATAATAATAAAAAGAACTCAGCGAAAGAAAAAGCAAATAATCTCGAACTCAGTACGAACACCACTAATGAATTGTAAAGAAAAAAATCTAATAGGCACTTTATCGTAAATAGAGTTGAGTACGACAATTTTCAGACACAGATCAAGATCTAATAATCTTAAGAAGAGATGAAACAACAGAAAAATTATTATTGATTAGGCCTTGAGATTAAACAGAATTTTTAGCTTCCAGAGCAAGTTGGAAGGTTATTATGCAGCAAAACTCTCTGGTATTAATAAACTATAAAAACCAAACTCAAAACATACACATCAGGCTTAGCGAACAGTAACTGTCTGTTATGTTTTCAACTGTTTCTTGAAGTCTCCTTGTTTCGCTCGATTTTCGATAGAAAGGAGGATTTGGATAATACGAACATTTGGGATGGGCATTTAATATATAGAACAACTACATAGCCAGATAAATATCCCTTAAACTTCTCAAGTTTATTAAATGTTACGAAATTCAAAAGAAGAAATAAAATAAAACACAATTTGGTTTTAAAAAAAACTACACAGAGAGAAAATTACAACAATAAAAATACGTTAATAAAACCAACAATCGCTTTAGAAGGAACCAATTGAAACTTCCAATAAGAAACCTGAACATTGAACTTGATAAAAAACTTGTAACCTTTTATTTCATTTACACTATTTTACACGTTATTCTGATAAAACAAAGCCATCAAGGACATTGAAAAGACTTATATGTGACATATAAACATTTCTAAACAATATATACCAAACGTTTGCACGTTCTATGATTTCAATAGCGGAGTCTGACGAAAGTTACGTCCAGAATCGTAGCTAATAAAGTAATTTTGTGTGTGTGATAAACGTACATCAAAAACTGTGCTGGTAATGATTGGAAGCCCCAACGAAAATAAAAAATACAATACGTGATATGAATCTACATGTTTAGTAACAATTTTGTACGACATAAAATATTACGTCCACTGAAAAAATTACACAATAATTAACTCAACGTCATGTAATATTTACATCAAAGTCATGCGATATTAAAATATTGAACCTCATTTCTTTTGCTGATTGGTTGTTGTCTTAATGTTAAAGTCGACGGATGCTCAATCATATGATGACCCGATTGCAAGACAGAAACCGCAGTTTAGTACATTAATACATAGCTCCAACCCCAAGACTTTCGATTTATCGTAAATGGTTGTAAAACGGATTCATCTGGAGTGAACAATAACTGAAGAACTAGTCACTGATCCGTGTTCGCTCACTTCTTTGCTTAGTTTTGTTTTCGCGTATATAATAAATATCGTGTTCATCGCTTGTTTTTGTGTACATAATAAATATCGTGTTCATCGCTTGTGTTTGTGTATATAATAAATATCGTGTTCATCTCTTGTTTTTGTGTATATAATAAATATTGTGTTCATCGCTTGTTTTTTGTTTTCGTGTAGCCTGGCATGGCCAAGCGCGTTAAGGCGTGCGCTTCGTAATCTGAAGGTCGCGTGTTCGCGCCCGAGTCGCACCAAACATGCTCGCCCTCCCAGCCGTGGGGGCGTTATAATGTGACGGTCAATCCCACTATTCGTTGGTAAAAGAGTAGCCCAAGAGTTGGCGGTGGGTGGTGATGACAAGCTGCCTTCCCTCTAGTCTTACACTGCTAAATTAGGGACGGCTAGCACAGATAGCCCTCGAGTAACTTTGTGCGAAATTCAAAAAACAACAACAAGAAAACAAATTTTCGTGTGTATAATAAATATCGTATTCATCGCTTGTTTTTGTGTACATAATAAATATCGCGTTCATCGCTTGTTTTTGTGTATATAATAAATATTGTGTTCATCGCTTGTTTTTTTTTTCGTGTATATAATAAATATCGTGTTTATCGCTTGTTTTCATGTATATAATAAATATTGTGTTCAACGCTTGTTTTTGTGTATATAATAAATATCGTGTTCAACGTTTGCTTTCGCGTATATAATAAATATTGTGTTCATCGCTTGTTTTTGTGTATATAATAAATATCGTGTTCATCGCTTGTTTTTGTGTATATAATAAATATTGCGTTCATCGCTTGTTTTGTGTTTTTGTGTACATAATAAATATTGTGTTCATCGCTTGTTTTGTGTATATAATAAATATCGTGTTCATCGCTTGTTTTCATGTATATAATAAATATTGTGTTCAACGCTTGTTTTTTGTGTATATAATAAATATCGTGTTCAACGTTTTGTTTTGTGTGTGTTTTGTGTACATAATAAATATCGTGTTCATCGCGTATATAATAAATATCGTGTTCATCGCTTGTTTTTGTGTATATAATAAATATTGTGTTCATCGCTTGTTTTTGTGTTTTCGTGTACATAATAAATATCGTGTTCATCGCTTGTTTTTGTGTATATAATAAATATCGTGTTCATCGCTTGTTTTTGTGTATATAATAAATATTGTGTTCATCGCTTGTTTTTGTGTATATAATAAATATCGTGTTCATCGCTTGTGTTTGTGTATATAATAAATATCGTGTTCATCGCTTGTTTTGTGTTTTTGTGTACATAAATATTGTGTTCATCGCTCGTTTTTGTGTATATAATAAATATCGTGTTCATCGCTTGTTTTCATGTATATAATAAATATTGTGTTCAACGCTTGTTTTTGTGTATATAATAAATATTGTGTTTATCGCTTGTTTTTGTGTATATAATAAATATTGTGTTCATCTCTTGTTTTTGTGTATATAATAAATATCGTGTTCATCGCTTGTTTTTGTGTATATAATAAATATTGTGTTCATCTCTTGTTTTTGTGTATATAATAAATATTGTGTTCATCGCTTGTTTTTGTGTATATAATAAATATCGTGTTCATCGCTTGTTTTCATGTATATAATAAATATCGTGTTCATCGCTTGTTTTTATGTATATAATAAATATCGTGTTCATCGCTTGTTTTTGTGTATATAGTAAATATCGTGTTCATCGCTTGTTTTTGTGTGTATAATAAATATTGTGTTCATCGCTTGTTTTTGTGTATATAATAAATATCGTGTTTATTGCTTGTTTATGTGTATATAATAAATATTGTGTTCATCGTTTGTTTTTGTGTATATAATAAATATCGTGTTCAACGTTTGTTTTCGCGTATATAATAAATATTGTGTTCATCGCTTGTTTTTTTGTATATAATAAATATTGTGTTCATCGCTTGTTTTTGTGTATATAATAAATATCGTGTTCATCGCTTGTTTTTGTGTATATAATAAATATTATGTGCATCGCTTGTTTTTGTGTATATAATAAATATTGTGTTCATCGCTTGTGTTTGTGTATATAATAAATATCGTGTTCATCGCTTGTGTTTGTGTATATAATAAATATAGTGTTCATTGCTTGTTTTGTGTTTTTGTGTACATAAATATTGTGTTCAACGCTTGTTTTTGTGTATACAATAAATATTGTGTTCATCGCTTGTTTTTGTGTATATAATAAATATTGTGTTCATCTCTTGTTTTTGTGTATATAATAAATATCGTTTTCATCGCTTGTTTTTGTGTGTATAATAAATATTGTGTTCATCGCTTGTTTTGTGTTTTTGTGTACATAATAAATATTGTGTTCATCGCTTGTTTTTGTGTATATAATAAATATCGTGTTTATCGCTTGTTTTCATGTATATAATAAATATTGTGTTCAACGCTTGTTTTTGTGTATATAATAAATATCGTGTTCAACGTTTGCTTTCGCGTATATAATAAATATCGTGTTCATCGCTTGTTTTTGTGTATATAATAAATATTGTGTTCATCGCTTGTTTTTGTTTTCGTTTACATAATAAATATCGTGTTCATCGCTTGTTTTTGTGTATATAATAAATATCGTGTTCATCGCTTGTTTTTGTGTATATAGTAAATATCGTGTTCATCGCTTGTTTTTGTGTGTATAATAAATATTGTGTTCATCGCTTGTTTTTGTGTATATAATAAATATTGTGTTCAACGTTTGTTTTTGTGTATATAATAAATATTGTGTTCAACGCTTGTTTTTGTGTGTATAATAAATATTGTGTTAATCGCTTGTTTTCGTATATATAATAAATATTGTGTTTATCGCTTATGTTTGTTTTTGGGTATAAAATAATTATCGTGTTTATTTATTGCTTTTTGTTTTCTTGTATGTAATAAAGATCGCGTTCTTCGCTTACTTTTTGTTTGCGTGTACATTATAAAGTTCGTTTTTATCTCATGCCAAACGCGATTAATTTGTTTATTTGTCACGCACTCAGCCGAGTTTTTAGATTCGAATTGCATGTTCATCATATTCTAAAGCGAACATAGTAAAAAACAGCGAGTTACCTGAGAACGCCACAAGAGGAGAGGAAGGAAAACTTTATTAGATATTCTTTGAATATGTAATAAAATACGATTACACACGGTTTACATATTTTATTGGAAAGTAGAGTAGAATTATAAAGAAAATATGTTAAAATATTCCATTTCTTGTGATGCCTCACTTTCTCTTCAATATATATCTATGTAATGTTTGCATATTTAGTGTTGATAGAACAACAACATACGGGATATAATATTCAACTTGCTACCACTGAAATTTGAAATTCTATATCTGTGTTCAATCTTTACATATTTTTTCCTCTCTTGTTTTCTTCACTCTCATGTCTCTTAAGTTCGTCTGATACTCTTTATTTCATATGTTTTTGATTAAAACAGAGATGAAACATCCATAAAGTGTATGTAATAAGTAACTTTACGTTTGTCTTGTAACATTTCTATTTTAGCAAGACATTCACAATCAATGGTTCAACAGTAAGTCTGCAGGAATACGTCGCTAAACATTGGATTTCGATAACTGCAGTAGACGAAGAACAGAGAAACAATTGAACGTAAAAGTCAAGCTGCCTTTAGTCTCGTGCAAAGCCAAATGTTTGAATCAAAGATAGGAAGTGACAGATTTCTTGCGCGTAACTACAAAAAATCTTTAGTCAGAAAAACTAAACTTGTGAACACTAACATACAAACTGTTTTTACCCTAGCGGGTGCCCGTTGAAACAGTTCAAAGGTTAATTTTCTGAAAACAGTGATGAGTAAATATAAACTGTACAGTTAATCCAAAGCCTTCGATTATAGCGTAGATGCAATATGATTGTCCAGTGGGCCATTTACAACTGTATTTAATCATGTGTTATTTCAATAAAGAAAATGGCAATGTATTTGTTTATAAGTTATCGAGACTTATTGCAACGCTTTGTTTGTTTGGAATTAAGAACAAAGCAACACAATGGGGTATCTGTGCTCAGCTCACAACGTGTATTGAAACCCAGTTTCTGGCGGTGTGAGTCTACAGACATACCTTTGTGCCACTGATGCAAATGCAACGCACTGTTGGTAAAAATATTTGTGTTTCGTTGCAATGGCTACATCAAGTGACAATGAGCATACATGTTAACTAAGTAATCATGAGTATTGCTTCGTTGGATAACACCGTTCTTAGTCATTTTACTGAGCGCAAGAAAAGATCGCTATCGATGTGAGCACTTTTTTGATAGTTGTCATTTCTGTAAGAAGTGTCAAAAGGGAGATGTTCAATTCAATTCATATCAGTTTACTCGATATGCAATAATAAACTCGTAAAACCAATATGCTAAACAACAACGAATATTTAGACTCAAACATAAATTGTTGTTTTTCTGTTCATGTTGCTAAATCTAACACATTTATTTCAATCAGTTGACGACGTAACTTCCGTTTATTTGGTTAAATTCCTTCAGAAGAAGAAACACTACATTTTCTCAATGATTTTTTTACCCAAATTCTCTGTCCAACACATACGAAGGCTGATGGTTTGATGTTGGTATCGATAATGATGTTCCTATAATGTAGTCTTGTTGGGATATGAAAACAATTGGCTATTATATATAGTTGTATAAACACTCCTAATGAATCACTTGTTTGCTTCTGTTGGACGTATCCCTGTTCAGAAGAACTCTGTAAGCACTTGACATGTCTTGATATGATATCTGTAAGCACTTGATATGACTTGATATGATATCTGTAAGCACTTGACATGTCTTGATACGATATCTGTAAGCACTTGATATGACAGATTATATGGTTATTTCATATTTACTCCGATTAGTTTATTCTACTGTTTCATCTTTCATTGAGAAAACTAGTTGTGTTTACTTTCCTGTGGTAAGTTTATTCTAGTGTTTCATCTTCCATTGAGAAAACTAGTTGTGTTTACTTTCCTGTAGTAAGTTTATTCTAGTGTTTCATCTTCTATTGATAAAACTAGTTGTGTTTACTTTCCTGTGGTAAGTTTATTCCACTGTTTCATCTTTCATTGAGAAAACTAGTTGTGTTTACTTTCCTGTGGTAAGTTTATTCTAGTGTTTCATCTTTCATTGATAAAACTAGTTGTGTTTACTTTCCTGTGGTAAGTTTATTCTAGTGTTTCATCTTTCATTGTTAAAAGTAGTTGTGTTTACTTTCCTGTGGTAAGTTTATTCTACTGTTTCATCTTTCATTGATAAAACTAGTTGTGTTTACTTTCCTGTGGTAAATTTATTCCACTGTTTCATCTTTCATTGATAAAACTAGTTGTGTTTACTTTCCTGTGGTGAGTTTATTCCAGTGTTTCATCTTCCATTGATAAACCTAGTTGTGTTTACTTTCCTGTGGTAAGTTTATTCTACTGTTTCATCTTTCATTGATAAAACTAGTTGTGTTTACTTTGCTGTGGTAAGTTTAATCTACTGTTTCATCTTTCATTGATAAAACTAGTTGTGTTTACTTTCCTGTAGTTGTAGCAGCTTGCCATGTTTCCTTGGTGATAACAGCTTGCCACCATGCCATGGTTCCTTGGTGATAGCAGCTTGCCACCATGCCATGTTTCCTTGGTGACAGCAGCTGTTTCTATGATTGACTACTTACCAGTTTCTTTCCATGTCACCATGCGACTGGTGAATGTAGTATAACTTAACTGTCCTATTGAGAAATTCGTTCCTTTTTAACGTTTTCTTTTTTCTGTTAATGTTGACTGTCTTTGTTAATTTGTTTTTACAACAATAACACGATCTTGCTTTAAAAGTAACTATTCCACAATATTCATATTCACTACTAATACTGTTCTGGCATATTGTTTTTCACAGACGACATTTGTGTTGGAAAAGCAAATAAGAATCTTCAAGATGGCGTTGCTAGACTGGAATTTCGCGTCAAGCTACACGATGGCTATTTGCGGTATCCGTCCCTAATTTGGCAGTGTAAGACTAGAGGGATGACAGCTAGTCATCACCACCCATCGCCAACTGTTGGGCTACTCTTTTACCAACGAATAGTGGGATTGCCCGTAACTTTATAACGCTTCCATGGCTAAAAGAGCGGACATGTTTGGTGTGACGGGGATTCGAAACTGCGACCCTCAGATTACGAGTTAAACGCCGTAACCCACGTGACTATGCCTGGCCTGTTAATAATTAAATGAATAAATTGGTACTTCATTATCTATATTTAGCTGAAACATAACGAAATTTATCCCACATAAATAACAGAAACGCCCCTAACGACATTCCACGTCCAATCAAAAACATAATTACCATTTTTCAGAACCAACTTACTCCTCTCTATTGGTTAGGCTAATAGCTCATTTAATTAAAGTACGATTCTAAGTAACTGAATGCAAGTAACGATCTTAAATTATGCAAGTTCTCACGTGATCAAAGGAAACTCGTTTTTATGACGAAAGTTCGTGTGCGTTTCAAGCGAAACGTAAAACTATTTTTTGATCTTCTACATGTTTTTGATTGATCACTTTATAAGAATTTCTTTGGTTTTGTAACTGTCTGGAAATATCTCAGTTGTTATTTCAAATCAAACTTTTTGGCAAAGTATCAATTATTAATATTTTTTGTTCTCTCTCTGTAGAACCCACTGCATCTTGTCTACACACAATTTAGGCCCGGCATGGCCAGGTGGTTAAGGCGCTCGACTCGTAATTTGAAGGTCGCGGGTTTGAATCTCCGTCACTAAAAGAAACGAAACCAGAAGCTAATCAGGTTTTTTTTAAAAAAAAAATTTAACGAAATAAATAAAAAATCTAAATACAAGTTCAAGATCTTTTTCAGAAAATTTAATTTATAATAAAGATGACAAAATCATCATACTTACATGAGGTTATTTCGATCCAATTATCTGGACGAATGATGCAAAGTAAGTGTTTTAAGAGAAGAGACTGATTAACCCAGAAACAAGAAGTAACATCAGTGTATCAAACTTAAAATAATGATTAAAGTTTTTATTCTTTTCTTACCACAAAGAATACACAGTATGCTACATACTCTGTCCATCGCCTGAATCGAGCTCCGGATTTTAGCGTTGTTAAGTTCATTAATTTAATGTTGAATTACTGAGGTACAATTATATATTAAATTGATAGATGAGGGGGTCCATTTTTTACCTTATTTTGTTCTATAGAACAAAGGAACACAATGATGTGTTTGCGCTCTGTCCACCACGGGAATCGAACCTTAGATGTTAGCGTTGCAAGTCCATAAATTTATCACTGATCCATTTGAGTAAATTAAATATTACACTGACGGATGAAGAGTCCATTTTTACCCTGACTTGTTGTTTTGTTAGAACAAAGAAACACAATGATATATATATATATATATATGTGCGTACTGTTCATCACGGGAATCAAACCCTAGATCCTAGAGTCAAGTCCATAAACTTAATGCTGACTTATGTAGATAAACTTAGGTAAGAGTTAATTTTTTTTTCGATAACTTGCTTTGTTAGCACAGTAGTGAATCAAACCCCAGAGTTTAACGTTGTAAGCCCGTAAAGTTATCGCTAAACCGTCGAGGATAATTATTTTACAGAATATAAACTGTAACCAAGACTGGAACGGACCAAACCTGTAGGACAACATCCTAAAATAAGCACAACAAATGACACACAAAGCAGGTGTGATCTGAGCGAGTAATTGACATTCGATATAGCAGAAAAGGACAACTAAATGTTCATATAATGAGGTATGTTCAGCAGTGCACGTGGCAAGAAAACAACGACCCAGTTTCCAAGGTTCTTTAGAATGTTGTCAATATGGCGACTTAGAGCCAATATCACATTGACATTGATGGATTTATGAAACTATAAAAAAAAAATCTTCCTGTAGTGAACTTCCAGGGAGAATGTTTTGTTTGTTTTTACATCATTTTGGTTTCCAAGAAGAGAAAAATTATTCGAAAACATTCCATAGGCTGAGCGTGGCCCAGTTTTTAACGTGCCCGGACTTTAAGTGTGAAGATTTGTTGTTTTTCACCACATACCATATGAACGCTCTCCGCATCATGTGATCGATGGCCTGCTATAAAAGTCACGGTGAAATTCCACTACTCCAACAGCACAGTGCTTTATCTCCGGACTTACAACGCTAGATATCGGGTTTCGATACCTGTGATGCACAGAGCACATATAGCCCTTGTGTAGCTTTGTGCTTAATTACAAACAAACAAATCCCACTAGCGGATCAGAGAAGAGTAGCCCAAGTGCTGGCGGTGGGTGCCATAGATATTTAGTCTATCAGTTGACAATTATGGACAGCTATAAGCAGATAGTAGTTGTGTAGATTTATGTGAGAACTCAAGACAAACAAGCGAACCACACGAAGCTCCTATTCGTTTCGTTGGTAGGGGCGTTCCTGTTACATTAGGATTGTCGCTTTGTTTACCGTTTTATAGAACAATTTCAAGTTCTCACATGAAGGGGCGTAGATCCTGGGGGAGGATGGAGGGTATACATCCCCCCCTTCATTTTAGGTAAGAGGTATGGTGCGTACAATCATCCCCCCCCTACAGTTTGGTCTGTTGAATTGTTTTATTGCATCACAGGCCTACAAATTGTGTGTTTGTTCTTGTGATTCTCGTGTTCTTACCAATCGAATTACATAATTAGGCCTAGATGTAGGCTTTTTCAGTAGCAGAAATGTACATCTTTAATAATAGGCGTGCTTCTAAGCTTTTCGATCTAAGCGATAGTTCGTAAGTATCAGTCAGTAGGCCTAAGTATACATGCAAGTATCGTGGCAACAAGATTACTCTGTGACTGCATGTTTACAGCTTTCAGGTTCACGTAATCAGAGATTATCAATTTGCAAATTGAACAGACCACATAAGTGGTTGCAAAAATCATCCCACCCCCCATCGGATGTTAAAAAAATCTACGCCCCTGCCCATAAGGTAATTATAAAAGCCAGTACGAGTTAATAGTCCTTCTGCGAGATGTACAGTGACAGAAGTAACCTGAAACGACTTACCCGTATACGGTACGAGGCTTAACTTATCAACCTCAATATTTAAAGTTAATGACACATGCGTGTTTATATTGTCCTTAAGAAGAAAACTGAACAACAACACATACGGAGGGGGGGGTAATAAAAACACATGAAAGTCTCGGTCCAGATGACATAGGTATTGCTACTCCCGTACTTCTGTATATCCTACGCTGTGATTGGTAACTTTCATCTCGAGGTTTTAGTAATGCTTTCAGAATCCAAGCCTCACCTCTGCTAGCGTGACAGCGATAAGTTTTTCCTGATAAAGTCCGAGGTTTGATTCTCTGCGACTTATAGAACAAATTACCCTTTTGAAACGAATAATCCTCTTTTCTGGTTTGGCCTGTTTTGAATTTCGCGCAAAGTTACACGAGGGCTATCTGATCTAGCCGTCCCATATTTAGCACTGTAAGACTAGGGGGAAGGCAGCAAGTCATCACCACGCACCGCCAACTCTTGGGCTGCTCTTTTACCAACGAATAGTGGGATTGACCGTCACATTATAACGCCTCCAAGGCTGAAAGGGCGAGCATGTTGGGCGCTACGGGGATGCGAACCCGCGACCCTCAGATTACGAATCGCACGCCTTAACACGCTGTCACTTAACAGTCAGGTATGGTAACAAAAAAGTGAATTCTTACCTAGACGAACATTTTCCCGTGTGTTACGCACGTTACATTCGTTTCCCAAGCAACCACGTTTCTGTACAACTTCTGGACATCTTTTCCCGCCATTTTGAGGTTGTTGGGAAATCCGGCGTTGTCGCGTCATTATTCCAGATCCGCAGTCGGCGTTACACCACGACCATCGTCCCCAGTGTGTCACCTTGCAGTCTGTCACTATAAAACAATAGAGAATTTAGCTTGAGATATTAAATTATAGTTTTAGAAAATTCTAAACAAGTTACTTGTTAAAACAACAATGACATGTTTATATAATGTTTAACATATATTTCAATTTTTTCACCAGTTTGTTTTTAGGATATTGCTCACCAATATTTGTGATGCTCTTTCGATATATGGAAATCCTATAATCGAAGTTTTGTTTGTTATCCATATTATTTCCAATACTTTCTTTATTTTAATGTTGTCATGGTAACAGATCATGTCAGTTTCAGCTAACAAAACAAACCACACGAAAATGGTAAGATAAAGAAGACAGACTTTATGGGATTAGTTTAAAGAATAGCCATGAAAGAACCGTGTAAATACGTCAACGTGTTGCATTAGCGTCAAGTCTTTGATCTGATCATGCTATTTTGGTTTGCTTTCAATTTTGCGCAAAGCTACACGAGGGATATCTGCGCTAGCCGTCTCTAATTTAGCAGTGCAAGACTAGAGGGAAGGCACTTAGTCATCACCACCCACCGCCAACTCTTGAGCTACTCTTTTACCAACCAATAGTGGGATTGACCATAAATAATAACGCTCCCACGAATGAAAGGGCGAGCATGTTTGGTGCGACAGGTATTCAAACCCGCGACCCAAAGATTATCAGTCGAGTGCCTTAACCACATGACCATGGCGGTTCCACCATGTTAGTCCTTGTGTAATATAAATACCCACTAATAAGTTACACGAACGTGTGTACACCGGTAAACAAATGATTTTTTTTGTTTTGTTTTAGAATATGAAGATATATATTTCTTGATATTTTTGGAAACATAGATTGGAAAATTTGAAACGAAACATCAAAAACGTGATAGCAAAATAAACAAATAATTATTTAGGTGTTAAAAATAGGTTCACTCTGACTCACCAAATTATAGATGCCAAAAATACACATATCGCAGTGTTGGACAGGTTATCAAGGTTACTAAGGCAGATTAGTTTATGGAAAGGATACAGTGACGAGGTTGCTAGGATAGTATAGTGCTAACAATATGGTTTGGATAGTAACTTAACAGAAATAGGCGGTGCTTTAATACAACACGAAAAATAATAACTTGGAAGGCATTATGTAATAGCGTATAAAAAGGTGTCTGGGCCAGATATGTATCTTGTATGAAATGTTGGCAGGGGTTTATTTCTAGTTATCGTAAGGATTATCTGGCTGGTCACGTGATGTGCTCTAAGAGTAGACAGGCCAATAAACCTGCAGCTTGTGTATCTGTTCAAGCTTATGTTTCTGAACTAAACAGATCAAGCCAGAAGTTCGTTAGGTGGCATTGAAATATCAGGCTTAGCACAATGAGTCTGTCAGGATAAGCTTTCATTAGTTTAATGATTATATGAACAACGTACATAAAATACATGCACTTTGCTGCGGGGCTCGAAAACCTTCTTCATGATTCACAGATCCCCAAGTACTTCTATAGGCATCTCATGGGTTTCATATTCGCAAACAAACCCCATTAAAACACTCGCCTATGGTATGTATACAAGAACGTGTTCCAAGTTTGGACTTGCTGGTTTAGGGGTTCGGGGTATGAATAACACGTGTCGCTCCCGCAGTCTCTAAGAGGGTAGCAACATAAAATCATGCCTGGATAACCTTCCGCGTGAGTTTTACCCCATTTTGGTATGGGAGGAGTGCTGCGCCACACAGACTGTAAAAGCCACGTGACACAAAACTGAAGAAATAGTTCGCAGAAAAATAAATAAATTCGCAGGCAGACAAACAAAAACAAAACAAATTCCGTGGCAGGTGTTTAGTTTTACAGAAAGATAGATTTCCCAATCAGGGATATTGATGTCCCTCTTCGACCCGCTCGTGATAGAAATTTGATGTGAACACAGGGAATTTAGGATATATTTTCGATCTGACTTGTTTCTGATTTACTCGATTGATACTGAGGATTGAAGCAGTGAGACAGTCTCAGAGAAGAGCGAAGGTACGAGTCCAGTCAGATTAGGCGGCGAAGAGAGACCAGCCACCGTGACCTAAAATAGCGTAATAAGACAGAGAGCACGTGTAACCTGTGTAAAGATAGTCCCTGATATTTAGAACAAGACAACCAGCATATGTATATATCTAAGTAAAGACAGGCCCTGATATTTAGAACATGACAACGAGCATATGCATATATCTAAGTAAAGACAGGCCCTGATATTTAGAACATGACAACGAGCATATGTATATATCTAAGTAAAGACAGGCCCTGATGTTTAGAACAACAAAGAGAGCGTACTTAAACCACTATCTAAAGACAGACAGGCCTCGATATTTAAAACAAGACACCGAACTTATATCAGTGTATAAAGAAAGACTCTGGTTTTTAGAATAACATCGCAGGTATATTTATTTACGCAAGGCTAAATGTCATTTAGAATATATCATTATATGTCATTAATATAACCGTGTCGAAGATCGGTTAACAGAAAACATTCATCTGTCGGTTAAATGACACATTATTTGGACATCTTTAGTTCGACAGTCCATTGATAGGTTGTTTAGTCTGTTTGTCCGTAACTTTCTGCGTCATTTCGTTTGCTCATCCTCCTGTTCAGGTGCATCATTTGTTTGTATACTTTCCTAACAATTCATTCCTCCCAGGTTTTCCACGAACGTTTGTCTCAGTCATCCTTTGGTCAGTTTGCACCCAATCTGCCCGTCTGTTGTGTCAGGTATGCATAAGTTTATCGATTTCTCATCTAATGTACTTCTGTTTATCACCTGTGCGTAACCATTCTATGCATACGTATGATCATTCGATTATTTGAAGGTCAATCTACTGATGATAGAGATTTTCAAAACGAAACCCAAAACTCGAGCGCTTTCGAATAGTTGAAAATTATGGTAGAGTTAGAGTACGAGGTCTTTATTCAAAACATTCAGCCTTCCCTCTGTACACCTTTTGGAATCCCAGTATGTCCACGTTACGTCCATTGTTGTCCATGTAGAACGAAGTGTTATTTCGTTATAATAGATGTATGGGAGTGATTACAAGAAGTGTTCGGGAGTGAGTTACAATAGAAGTGTGGGAGTGAGTCACAAAAATGTACGGGAGCTACAAGTAGTTTGTGGTAGTGTGTTACAATAGGTATATCGGAGAATGTTACTCTAGGTATATGGGAGTGTGTTACAATAGGTATATGGGAGAGTGTTAGAATAGGTATATGGGAGAGTGTTACTCTAGGTATATGGGAGTGTGTTACAATAGGTATATGGGAGTGTGTTACAATAGGTATATGGGAGAGTGTTACTCTAGGTATATGGGAGTGTGTTACAATAGGTATATGGGAGAGTGTTATAATAGGTATATGGGAGTGAGTTATAATTGGTATATGGGAGAATGTTACTCTAGGTATACGGAAGTGTGCTACTACAGGTATATGGGAGAGTGTTACTCTAGGTATATGGGAGAGTGTTACTTTAGGTATATGGGAGTGTGTTACAATAGGTATATGGGAGTGTGTTACAATAGGTATATGGGAGTGAGTTATAATAGGTATATGGGAGAATGTTACTCTAGGTATATGGGAGTGTGCTACTATAAATATATGGAAGACCGTTACTCTAGGTATATGGGAGTGTGTTACAATAGGTATATGGGAGAGTGTTAGAATAGGAATATGGGAGAATGTTACTCCAGGTATACGGGAGTGTGCTACAATAGGTATATGGGAGAGTGTTACTCTAGGTATATGGGGGAGTGTTACAATAGGTATATGGGAGAGTGTTACTCTAGGTATATGGGAGTGTGTTACAATAGGTATATGGGAGAGTGTTACAATAGGTATATGGGAGTGAGTTATAATAGGTATATGGGAGAATGTTACTCTAGGTATACGGGAGTGTGCTACTATAGGTATATGGGAGAGTGTTACTCTAGGTATATGGGAGAGTGTTACTCTAGGTATATGGGAGTGTGTTACAATAGGTATATGGGAGAATGTTACTCTAGGTATATGGGAGTGTGCTACTATAAATATATGGAAGACTGTTACTCTAGGTATATGGGAGTGTGTTACAATAGGTATATGGGAGAGTGTTAGAATAGGTATATGGGAGAATGTTACTCCAAGTATACGGGAGTGTGCTACTATAAATATATGGAAGACTGTTACTCTAGGTATATGGGAGAGTGTTACTCTAGGTATATGGGAGTGTGTTACAATAGGTATATGGGAGTCTGTTACAATAGGTATATGGGAGTGAGTTATAATAGGTATATGGGAGAATGTTACTCTAGGTATATGGGAGAATGCTATTATAAATATATGGAAGACTGTTACTCTAGGTATATGGGAGTGTGTTACAATAGGTATATGGGAGTGTGTTAAAATAGGTATATGGGAGTGTGTTACAATAGGTATATGGGAATGTGTTACTATAGTTATATGGGAGTGTGTTACAATAGGTATATGGGAGTGTGTTACAATAGGTATATGGGAGAGTGTTACTCTAGGTATATGGGAGTGTGTTACAATAGGTATATGGGAGTGTGTTACAATAGGTATATGGGAGAGTGTTACTCTAGGTATACGGGAGTGTGTTACTCTAGGTATATGGGAGTGTGTTACAATAGGTATTTGGGAGTGTGTTACAATAGGTATATGGGAGAGTGTTACTCTAGGTATATGGGAGTGTGTTACAATAGGTATATGGGAAAGTGTTACAATAGGTATATGGGAAAGTGTTAAAATAGGTATATGGGAGTGTGTTACAATAGGTATATGGGAATGTGTTACAATAGGTATATGGGAAAGTGTTACAATAGGTATATGGGAGTAAGTTATAATAGGTATATGGGAGAATGTTACTCTAAGTATACGGGAGTGTGCTACTATAGGTATATGGGAGAGTGTTACTCTAGGTATATGGGAGAGTGTTACTCTAGGTATATGGGAGTGTGTTACAATAGGTATATGGGAGTGAGTTATAATAGGTATATGGGAGAATGTTACTCTAGGTATATGGGAGTGTGTTACAATAGGTATATGGGAGTGTGTTACAATAGGTATATGGGAGAGTGTTACAATAGGTATATGGGAGTATGTTACAATAGGTATATGGGAGAGTGTTACTCTAGGTATATGGGAGTGTGTTACAATAGGTATATGGGAAAGTGTTACAATAGGTATATGGGAAAGTGTTAAAATAGGTATATGGGAGTGTGTTACAATAGGTATATGGGAATGTGTTACTATAGGTATATGGGAGTGAGTTATAATAGGTATATGGGAGAATGTTACTCTAGGTAATAGGGAGTGTGTTACAATAGGTATATGGGAGTGTGTTACAATAGGTATATGGGAGAGTGTTACAATAGGTATATGGGAGAGTGTTAGAATAGGAATATGGGAGAATGTTACTCCAGGTATACGGGAGTGTGCTACGATAGGTATATGGGAGAGTGTTACTCTAGGTATATGGGAGAGTGTTACTCTAGGTATGGGAGTGTGTTACTCTAGGTATATGAGAGTGTGTTACAATAGGTATATGGGAGAGTGTTACTCTAGGTATATGGGAGTGTGTTACAATAGGTATATGGGAGAGTGTTAGAATAGGAATATGGGAGAATGTTACTCCAGGTATACGGGAGTGTGCTACGATAGGTATATGGGAGAGTGTTACTCTAGGTATATGGGAAAGTGTTACTCTAGGTATATGGGAGTGTGTTACTCTAGGTATATGAGAGTGTGTTACAATAGGTATATGGGAGAGTGTTACTCTAGGTATATGGGAGTGTGTTACAATAGGTATATGGGAGAGTGTTACAATAGGTATATGGGAGAGTGTTACAATAGGTATATGGGAGTGAGTTATAATAGGTATATGGGAGAATGTTACTCTAGGTATATGGGAGTGTAATACAATAGGTATATGGGAATGTGTTACTATAGGTATATGGGAGTGTGTTACTATAGGTATATGGGAGTGTGTCACTACAGGTGGGCCTGGCATGGTCAAGCGCGTAAGGCGTGCGACTCGTAATCCGAGGGTCGCGGGTTCTCGCCCGCGTCGCGCTAAACATGCTCGCCCTCCCAGCCGTGGGGGCATTATAATGCTACGGTCAATCCCACTATTCGTTGGTAAAAGAGTAGCCGAAGAGTTGGCGGTGGGTGGTGATGACTAGCTGCCTTTCCTCTAGTCATACACTGCTAAATTAGACACGGCTAGCACAGATAGCCTTCGAGTTGCTTTGTGCGAAATTCCAAAACAAACAAACAAACTACAGGTATATGAGAGTTTGTTACTATAGGTATATGGGAGTGTGTTACTATAGGTATATGGGAGTGTGTTACAATAGATACATGAATATAAAATACAGAACAAAACAAAGTAAAACATGTTTTCAAGAATATTTGTCCGTAAGACGATTTGAACAAACAAATCATAAAAGTTGTATTACATTTATAGACATGGATTAGTGCACTCCCCCCTCCCAAATCATAAAAGTTGTATTACATTTATAGATATGGATTAGTGCACTCCCCCCTCCCAAATCATAAAAGTTGTATTACATTTATAGACATGGATTGGTGCACTCCCCCTTACCAAATCATAAAAGTTGTATTACATTTATAGATATGGATTAGTGCACTCCCCCCTCCCAAATCATAAAAGTTGTATTACATTTATAGACATGGATTGGTGCACTCCCCCCTCCCAAATCATAAAAGTTGTATTACATTTATAGACATGGATTAGTGCACCCCCTCCCAAATCATAAAAGTTGTATTACATTTATAGACATGGATTAGTGCACTCCCCCTCCCAAATCATTAAAGTTGTATTACATTTATAGACATGGATTGGTGCACTCCCCCCTCCCAAATCATAAAATGTTGTATTACATTTATAGACATGGATTAGTGCACACCCCCCTCGCAAATCATAAAAGTTGTATTACATTTATAGACATGGATTGGTGCACTCCCCCATCCCAAATCATAAAAGTTGTATTACATTTATAGACATGGATTGGTGCACTACCCCCTCCCAAATTATAAAAGTTGTATTACATTTATAGACATGGATTAGTGCACCCTTCTCCCAAATCATAAAAGTTGTATTACATTTTAGACATGGATTGGTGCACTCTCCCCTCCCAAATCATAAAAGTTGTATTACATTTATAGACATGGATTGGTGCACTCCCCCCTCCCAAATCATAAAAGTTGTATTACATTTATAGACATGGATTAATGCACTCCCCCCTCCTCCACTTAAAAATGCTTAGAAATATATTAACACTGTCTTAGCGTCAGATAGGGTCTCTCATGGCCACGTGGTTAGGGTGTTCGACTCGCAATCTGTTGGTCGCGGGTTCGAATCCCTGTCACATCAAGCATGCTCGCTTTTTCAACTGTGGGAGCGTTATAATGATCGGTCTATCCCACTATTCGTTGGTAAAAGAGTAGCCCAAGAGTTGGCGGTGGGTTGTGATGACTAACTGCCTTCCCTCTAGACTTACACTGCTAAATTAGGGACGGCTAGCTTGTGTAGCTTTGCGCGAATTTCAAAAGCAAAAAAAAAAAAGCATTAACCTTTAAATCAACACGTATTCTTCCGAGGTGTGAAAATGTCTGATCATGTAAACAATGTTTAACGAGTCATCTAATAGTAAGTGTAACGTATTTCTTTACGAAACGCTTTGTTGTTGTTTTATTACAAGCTTGTGTACCACCTCCAGTTATATTTTGTTTCTTTGTCGTTGGTTGTTTTTTCCGTTAGAAGTTGCAGTTTAGTCTGCCCTTGTAAACTTATTCACTAGCTGCTTAGGAGAATCGTAAATTGGATATTTTGTGGAATAAGTTGTGGGTATACAAGTCGATGTTTAATACCAGTAGTATTAATTAATTGATACATACGTATTTTTAAGTCAGTTCTTATGTACTTTGAACCCACTAGCTCACTTGTCCATACACTGATTTTTTGTGTCAACCTAATCAGAAACAAACGAATGCATTTTATGTCAAATGGAAGTGTCTGAGAGTAGATTATAACATATCAAAACCTAACATTGGTTATTTCTCTGGTTATTATAACTTCCAAGGCTATTGTCTCATACTACACCACTGGATAATTATATTACCAGCCAGTGATCAGATCGGTGTTTTTACTTTCTTTTATATGAATGTGTATGTATATATAAACCAAACCGTTGTTTGATAGATAAAACTTTACTGTCTTAAGCCCGTTGTTTAATAGGTATACATTATATTAACGTAACTTTACTGTTTACGTTTGTTGTTTAGTTGGTATAAATATAGTTTCGAACCTTTACTCTCTTACGTCTGTTGTTTATTAGGCGTTTTTTAATAGTTTAAAACTGACCTTTAAAGTATTTATCTATCGTATATCTAAGTTAGAATTGTTTTTTCCTGTCAGAAACTTAATAAATTATCTGATAAACAAACGTGTGCTGGAGGAAGGCAAATGTTAAATGTTTCTCACCTCTACACATTTCCTTATAATCATGACAACAGTCTCTAAGCTTCATACATGCGTGGTCACAATAACACGGTTCGTCATCTAGATCTGTAAACTTGTTCATCGGTGTCTTCTGGACGACGCACGAGCTATCTCGTCCTGGACAGCACAGAGCAGCCTCGCTACACGAGCCGCGTGCTTTTATTGTGGGGAATAAATTAAGAAGTAAAAAAAAGAACAGTTTTATCTGCGAGTGAGAAGTGACCATTGTAAACGTAGAGTGTGAAATCTTCCTCGAACAATAGCAAACGTTGTTGTGGTTCTTTCGGAGAATACCGTGTGAGAAAATAATGACTTACTCCAAGCAGCTGAGCAACCCGAGTCACGATGAGCGTCAACGAGCGAGTGAATGCACATCACGCGCGCTCGTGATTTAATCCCAGGTCGGTTTACTACGTAAACAAAACAAAGTAAATTCTTCATATAGAGTTTTAACATCAGTAGATATATTATACGAGGGCACTAATCGTCACTTAGTTCTTTAATAACAACTTTGTATTCTTCATATTTTTAAGGAAATATCTAACATTTATTCTGTAATTCAAGTTCAAGTATTCTTGTCTTTACTGAAAACCATAGATATCGTTTTCTCTCGAATTATGATCGTTATATTAACTCTATAGCTGAAACAAATATTTTATAAAGTAGGTCACTATTGAAATAAATAAGTAAAATAATCGCTATCTCAGTTGACACACTTATTTAGAAATATCAATTTCAGCAATCAGGTACGTATTAACCAATGGGTTTTCGAGGTCCAGGCCGGAGAGCAGAACAACTGATTGGCGCATTTTAGACAGAAAACTGTGTAAGAAATGATTTTAAAAAGTCCTGAATAATTTAATTTCGAATTTATGTTCGTAAGAAAAACAAATTTCCATCCATTTAATGCCATTATACGGTATTGTTGTCCTTGTGTTGATGGATAAAATGAAAGGATCCATTTTAAGTTGTAGTTCTGGAGAGCTAGTTGGTGTTAATATTAACTTGATGTCATAGTCCTGGAGAGCTAGTTAGTGTTAATATTAACTTGGTGTCACAGTCCTGGAGAGCTAGTTAGTGTTAATATTAACTTGGTGTCATAGTCCTGGAGAGCTAGTTAGTGTTAATATTAACTTGATGTCATAGTCCTGGAGAGCTAGTTGGTGTTAATATTAACTCGATGCCATAGTCCTGGAGAGCTAGTTAGTGTTAATATTAACTTGATCTCATAGTCCTGGAGAGCTAGTTAGTGTTAATATTAACTTGGTGTCATAGTCCTGGAGAGATAGTTAGTGTTAATATTAACTTGATGTCATAATACTGGAGAGTTAGTTAGTGTTAATATTAACTCGATGTCATAGTCCTGGAGAGCTAGTTAGTGTTAATATTAAATTGGTTCATAGTCTTGGAGAGCTAGTTAGTGTTAATATTAACTTGATGTCATAGTCCTGGAGAGCTAGTTAGTGTTAATATTAACTTGGTGTCACAGTCCTGGAGAGCTAGTTAGTGTTAATATTAACTTGGTGTCATAGTCCTGGAGAGCTAGTTGGTGTTAATATTAACTCGATGCCATAGTCCTGGAGAGCTAGTTAGTGTTAATATTAACATGGTGTCACAGTCCTGGAGAGCTAGTTGGTGTTAATATTAACTCGATGCCATAGTCCTGGAGAGCTAGTTAGTGTTAATATTAACTTGATGTCATAGTCCTGGAGAGCTAGTTGGTGTTAATATTAACTCGATGCCATAGTCCTGGAGAGCTAGTCAGTGTTAATATTAACTTGATCTCATAGTCCTGGAGAGCTAGTTAGTGTTAATATTAACTTGATGTCATAGTCCTGGAGAGCTAGTTAGTGTTAATATTAACTTGATGTCATAGTCCTGGAGAGCTAGTTAGTGTTAATATTAAATTGGTGTCATAGTCTTGGAGAGCTAGTTAGTGTTAATATTAACTTGATGTCATAGTCCTGGAGAGCTAGTTAGTGTTAATATTAACTTGGTGTCATAGTCCTGGAGAGCTAGTTAGTGTTAATATTAACTTGATGTCATAGTCCTGGAGAGCTAGTTAGTGTCAATATTAATTTGATGTCATAGTCCTGGAGAGCTAGTTAGTGTTAATATTAACTTGATGTCATAGTCCTGGAGAGCTAGTTAGTGCTAATATTAACTTGATGTCATAGTCCTGGAGAGCTAGTTAGTGTTAATATTAACTTGATGTCATAGTCCTGGAGAGCTAGTTAGTGTTAATATTAACTCGATGTCATAGTTTTGGAGAGCTAGTTAGTGTTAATATTAACTTGATGTCATAGTCCTGGAGAGCTAGTTAGTGTTAATATTAACTTGATGTCATAGTCCTGGAGAGCTAGTTAGTGTTAATATTAACTTGATGTCATAGTCCTGGAGAGCTAGTTAGTGTTAATATTAACTTGATGTCATAATCCTGGAGAGCTAGTTAGTGTTAATATTAACTCGATGTCATAGTTTTGGAGAGCTAGTTAGTGTTAATATTAACTCGATGTCATAGTTCTGGAGAGCTAGTTAGTGTTAATATTAACTTGATGTCATAGTCCTGGAGAGCTAGTTGGTGTTAATATTAACTTGATGTCATAGTCCTGGAGAGCTAGTTAGTGTTAATATTAACTTGATGTCATAGTCCTGGAGAGCTAGTTAGTGTTAATATTAACTTGATGTCATAGTCCTGGAGAGCTAGTTAGTGTTAATATTAACTTGATGTCATAGTCCTGGAGAGCTAGTTAGTGTTAATATTAACTTGATGTCATAGTCCTGGAGAGCTAGTTAGTGTTAATATTTACTTGGTGTCACAGTCCTGGAGAGCTAGTTGGTGTTAATATTAACTCGATGCCATAGTCCTGGAGAGCTAGTTAGTGTTAATATTAACTTGATGTCATAGTCCTGGAGAGCTAGTTGGTGTTAATATTAACTCGATGCCATAGTCCTGGAGAGCTAGTTAGTGTTAATATTAACTTGCTCTCATAGTCCTGGAGAGCTAGTTAGTGTTAATATTAACTTGCTCTCATAGTCCTGGAGAGCTAGTTAGTGTTAATATTAAATTGGTGTCATAGTCTTGGAGAGCTAGTTAGTGTTAATATTAACTTGATGTCATAGTCCTGGAGAGCTAGTTAGTGTCAATATTAATTTGATGTCATAGTCCTGGAGAGCTAGTTAGTGTTAATATTAACTTGATGTCATAGTCCTGGAAAGCTAGTTAGTGCTAATATTAACTTGATGTCATAGTCCTGGAGAGCTGGTTAGTGTTAATATTAACTTGATGTCATAGTCCTGGAGAGCTAGTTAGTGTTAATATTAACTCGATGTCATAGTTTTGGAGAGCTAGTTAGTGTTAATATTAACTTGATGTCATAGTCCTGGAGAGCTAGTTAGTGTTAATATTAACTCGATGTCATAGTTTTGGAGAGCTAGTTAGTGTTAATATTAACTTGATGTCATAGTCCTGGAGAGCTAGTTAGTGTTAATATTAAATTGGTGTCATAGTCCTGGAGAGCTAGTTAGTGTTAATATTAACTTGATGTCATAGTCCTGGAGAGCTAGTTAGTGTTAATATTAACTTGGTGTCACAGTCCTGGAGAGCTAGTTAGTGTTAATATTAACTTGGTGTCACCGTCCTGGAGAGCTAGTTAGTGTTAATATTAACTTGATGTCATAGTCCTGGAGAGCTAGTTAGTGTTAATATTAACTTGGTGTCATAGTCCTGGAGAGCTAGTTAGTGTTAATATTAACTTGATGTCATAGTCCTGGAGAGCTAGTTGGTGTTAATATTAACTCGATGCCATAGTCCTGGAGAGCTAGTTAGTGTTAATATTAACTTGATCTCATAGTCCTGGAGAGCTAGTTAGTGTTAATATTAACTTGGTGTCATAGTCCTGGAGAGATAGTTAGTGTTAATATTAACTTGATGTCATAATACTGGAGAGTTAGTTAGTGTTAATATTAACTCGATGTCATAGTCCTGGAGAGCTAGTTAGTGTTAATATTAAATTGGTTCATAGTCTTGGAGAGCTAGTTAGTGTTAATATTAACTTGATGTCATAGTCCTGGAGAGCTAGTTAGTGTTAATATTAACTTGGTGTCACAGTCCTGGAGAGCTAGTTAGTGTTAATATTAACTTGGTGTCATAGTCCTGGAGAGCTAGTTGGTGTTAATATTAACTCGATGCCATAGTCCTGGAGAGCTAGTTAGTGTTAATATTAACATGGTGTCACAGTCCTGGAGAGCTAGTTGGTGTTAATATTAACTCGATGCCATAGTCCTGGAGAGCTAGTTAGTGTTAATATTAACTTGATGTCATAGTCCTGGAGAGCTAGTTGGTGTTAATATTAACTCGATGCCATAGTCCTGGAGAGCTAGTCAGTGTTAATATTAACTTGATCTCATAGTCCTGGAGAGCTAGTTAGTGTTAATATTAACTTGATGTCATAGTCCTGGAGAGCTAGTTAGTGTTAATATTAACTTGATGTCATAGTCCTGGAGAGCTAGTTAGTGTTAATATTAAATTGGTGTCATAGTCTTGGAGAGCTAGTTAGTGTTAATATTAACTTGATGTCATAGTCCTGGAGAGCTAGTTAGTGTTAATATTAACTTGGTGTCATAGTCCTGGAGAGCTAGTTAGTGTTAATATTAACTTGATGTCATAGTCCTGGAGAGCTAGTTAGTGTCAATATTAATTTGATGTCATAGTCCTGGAGAGCTAGTTAGTGTTAATATTAACTTGATGTCATAGTCCTGGAGAGCTAGTTAGTGCTAATATTAACTTGATGTCATAGTCCTGGAGAGCTAGTTAGTGTTAATATTAACTTGATGTCATAGTCCTGGAGAGCTAGTTAGTGTTAATATTAACTCGATGTCATAGTTTTGGAGAGCTAGTTAGTGTTAATATTAACTTGATGTCATAGTCCTGGAGAGCTAGTTAGTGTTAATATTAACTTGATGTCATAGTCCTGGAGAGCTAGTTAGTGTTAATATTAACTTGATGTCATAGTCCTGGAGAGCTAGTTAGTGTTAATATTAACTTGATGTCATAATCCTGGAGAGCTAGTTAGTGTTAATATTAACTCGATGTCATAGTTTTGGAGAGCTAGTTAGTGTTAATATTAACTCGATGTCATAGTTCTGGAGAGCTAGTTAGTGTTAATATTAACTTGATGTCATAGTCCTGGAGAGCTAGTTGGTGTTAATATTAACTTGATGTCATAGTCCTGGAGAGCTAGTTAGTGTTAATATTAACTTGATGTCATAGTCCTGGAGAGCTAGTTAGTGTTAATATTAACTTGATGTCATAGTCCTGGAGAGCTAGTTAGTGTTAATATTAACTTGATCTCATAGTCCTGGAGAGCTAGTTAGTGTTAATATTTACTTGGTGTCACAGTCCTGGAGAGCTAGTTGGTGTTAATATTAACTCGATGCCATAGTCCTGGAGAGCTAGTTAGTGTTAATATTAACTTGATGTCATAGTCCTGGAGAGCTAGTTGGTGTTAATATTAACTCGATGCCATAGTCCTGGAGAGCTAGTTAGTGTTAATATTAACTTGATCTCATAGTCCTGGAGAGCTAGTTAGTGTTAATATTAACTTGATGTCATAGTCCTGGAGAGCTAGTTAGTGTTAATATTAAATTGGTGTCATAGTCCTGGAGAGCTAGTTAGTGTTAATATTAACTTGATGTCATAGTCCTGGAGAGCTAGTTAGTGCTAATATTAACTTGATGTCATAGTCCTGGAGAGCTGGTTAGTGTTAATATTAACTTGATGTCATAGTCCTGGAGAGCTAGTTAGTGTTAATATTAACTCGATGTCATAGTTTTGGAGAGCTAGTTAGTGTTAATATTAACTTGATGTCATAGTCCTGGAGAACTAGTTAGTGTTAATATTAAATTGGTGTCATAGTCTTGGAGAGCTGGTTAGTGTTAATATTAACTTGATGTCATAGTCCTGGAGAGCTAGTTAGTGTTAATATTAACTTGGTGTCATAGTCCTGGAGAGCTAGTTAGTGTTAATATTAACTTGATGTCATAGTCCTGGAAAGCTAGTTAGTGCTAATATTAACTTGATGTCATAGTCCTGGAGAGCTGGTTAGTGTTAATATTAACTTGATGTCATAGTCCTGGAGAGCTAGTTAGTGTTAATATTAACTCGATGTCATAGTTTTGGAGAGCTAGTTAGTGTTAATATTAACTTGATGTCATAGTCCTGGAGAGCTAGTTAGTGTTAATATTAACTCGATGTCATAGTTTTGGAGAGCTAGTTAGTGTTAATATTAACTTGATGTCATAGTCCTGGAGAGCTAGTTAGTGTTAATATTAAATTGGTGTCATAGTCTTGGAGAGCTGGTTAGTGTTAATATTAACTTGATGTCATAGTCCTGGAGAGCTAGTTAGTGTTAATATTAACTTGGTGTCATAGTCCTGGAGAGCTAGTTAGTGTTAATATTAACTTGATGTCATAGTCCTGGAGAGCTAGTTAGTGCTAATATTAACTTGATGTCATAGTCCTGGAGAGCTAGTTAGTGTTAATATTAACTTGATGTCATAGTCCTGGAGAGCTAGTTAGTGTTAATATTAACTTGATGTCATAGTCCTGGAGAGCTAGTTAGTGTTAATATTAACTTGATGTCATAATCCTGGAGAGCTAGTTAGTGTTAATATTAACTCGATGTCATAGTTTTGGAGAGCTAGTTAGTGTTAATATTAACTCGATGTCATAGTCCTGGAGAGCTAGTTAGTGTTAATATTAACTTGATGTCATAGTCCTGGAGAGCTAGTTGGTGTTAATATTAACTTGATGTCATAGTCCTGGAGAGCTAGTTAGTGTTAATATTAACTTGATGTCATAGTCCTGGAGAGCTAGTTAGTGTTGATATTAACTTGATGTCATAGTCCTGGAGAGCTAGTTAGTGTTAATATTAACTTGATCTCATAGTCCTGAGAGCTAGTTAGTGTTAATATTAACTTGATGTCATAGTCCTGGAGAGCTAGTTGGTGTTAATATTAACTTGATGTCAAAAAAACAAAACAATATTGTTTTGAACTTTGTGCAATGCCACTCGAAGATTATCTGTGCTAGTCGTCCCTAAAATAGAAATTATAGACTAGAGGGAAGGGAGTTATTTAAAACCACTTACCGCCAATTCTTAGACTACTCTTTACCCGAAAAAAAAAATGGAATTGAGCGTTGTATTAGTAGAATATTTAAAATAATTAACATTAAATAAAAGAGTAATGAAGACCGTATATTATCATTGCAAAACTAAAGAATCAACGTGTTAAATAACAGATCTCTTTGAAGTTACAAATTTTTATATGAGTTACTGTGTAAATCTATAATAAATTATGGAACAAGTAATAATAACTGCTAGTAGAAAGCCTTGTGAAACTGCAATCAATATTTTGGCAGTTTCAGTATAGCAAGGAGCTCAGAATGCAAAATGGTTGAATAGCTTTTCGAGATCTGGATAAATTATACAATAATGAAACTCTTGCATATATGATACGGGGAAAACTTTTTATTACGTGATTTGCAACCTCCAACTTTGCGAAATTTTTATCCTGTGTGCATGTATATTTGCAATATGGGTCAAGATTTTTCCGTTTGCCGTCACTGAGAACTTTATATTTTTTTCATTCTCAGGGTTCAGATATGACGTCATGAAAGTGTCACACGTGAATCTAATGCACTAGCGCCACTGTAAATCGGCCAGTAATATTAATTATTATTATTAGTAGTACGCTGGAGACGTACGCTTACTATAGCGCTAAGTCTACGGATTTATAACACTAAAATCAGGGGTTCGATCCCCCTCGGCGGACTCAGTAAGTAGCCTCATGTGATTTTGCTATACGAAAACACACTCAATAGATGAATAAATTCATTTGTACACTGAATTAAAAAGTTTTTGAAGATTTTAAGGTGTTTTAAAAGCGGTCCTCTAGCGGATAAAGAGTAAATTTATGGACTTAAACCCGGTTGGTGAACTCAGCCTGGACAGTCTACTGTATAGCTTTGCGCTAAAACAAATACATTTTAAAAGTCTAAAGTTCTAAACCAAATTCGTATTTTGAGAATTTACGTTTTAGACTGATTGTCTATTGTAACCGTATACTGTGTTTTGTTTGTTTATTGTAAAACAATTATTGGGCTCTCTGTGATCTAGCCATTACAAACATCAAAACCTAAATTTTAACGTTATAAGCTCACTGACTTACTGCTGATTCACATTGTGCAGAGGATGTAATTTAAGGTTGATTTTATATTTTGAGAATATTTTCAATGTTACAAAGAAATGTATCGTACTAAAATCGTAGTTGTAAATACACAACCATTAACAAAAGCTGTTTTCTAAAGTTGGGTTTAGACTTCCCATCTTAGGGCCCCGGCGTGGCCTGGTGGTTAATGCGCTGGAGTCGCAATCTGAGGATCACAGGTTCAGATTCCCGTCACATCCTCATCCTTTCAACCATGGGGACTTTATAATGTGGCAACAAATCTCAGTAATCGTTGGTAAGTGAGCAGCCCAAGAATTGGTGGTGAGTAGTGTTAAATATTTTCCTTCCATTTCATGTAAAATATCATTGCTAAGCTAGGAACTGCTGGCGAAGAGAGTCCTTTCCTTCGCTTCAGACGATCAGTTCCACATTCCAGACTATCATTTCCAGTAATAGTTACGCCTCTTTTAACTTACTTAAAGAGTACAAGACATTTTAATTTAATAACTTAAAGTTAGGCTTAGTTAGCGAAACAAAATGTCTGCTTGAGTTTTACAGTCGTGCTTTAATAATTAAAGGAAATGATATAGCTACACATAAGTAGGCCACCTGCCGTAGACGTTAAGTATGATTACTAGTCGATATATAAGTAAACGGAAAGAATAAAAATAGACAATTACACGTGTTATTTATTTTATCTTTCGGTTACAAAGTGCAAACAGTTCACTGCGCGGCTTTACGTTTAAATAAACAAAACTGATCTAGCTTACCAAGACGAAGCTTAACGTTGTTGTAGTTCTTTTAGTAGCGCGTGAAGTTCGGGAGTTTTTATGGATAAAGAAACGTTCAGGGTTTATTACATGGTTTATCGTAATAATTAATGTTTAAACCTAGACATCGTAAAATAAAACAGCCAACTCTGAAGTTACATTTGTTTGTTTGTTTTAACCTTAGGCGACGCAACGTCTACCTGCGTATGGTGTCCACTGCGAGAATCGAAACCCAATATTTAACGTTATATTTCCTGACCTGACCACTGAACTGCACGAGGAAGATATTCTTGAAGTTTTGTTTACGCATTATTACATTGTATGCAGTTAGTCAGAGAGATAGCAGTTAGGTTTCGCACTTACAAGGCTGAGATCAGGGAACACAGCATATAGTCTGATGTAGTTTTGCTCTAAAATAAACAATCACTTTTCATATAAGTTACACAAATATTGTTTGGCCAGTTTGAGATAGATAAACAAATCGAGTACAGAAGGTTGAGAACGAAATATTTAAAGAACTTTTGAGTAATCAGTAATTCGCGTGAGAAAGAGCTGATATGATGCCACAATAGAAGGCAGGTATCAAACTACAAAGTTACATTGTTTGAGTTTATGTAGGTAGTGCTGTGCCACTGATAATTCATTAATTTTGGGAAAATTACCTAATAACTATTTTCGAAGCATTCTACTTGTGCACTGAGATCGAGGATTTAAAAATTCCTTTGTGCTTAATAGCACTATAAAACAAGGAATGTGGATCAATCTGGACACCAGGGACCATCCAGAAAAAGACTTACAATAAGCCGTGGGATTTTGTGACAGGTTAGAATCTGCGAACACCAAGTTTAGTGGTAATAGCTCCCCACGTGTCTCAGGAATCAGTACGCAACATAATTAAGAAGGACCTTTGTCTAGAAGAACTATACGAGTTGAAAAGGGAAAAGTGTTACCGATGCTACGCAAAGTATTCAATAGGTGTACGGCACTGCAATGACATGCTGGACGTGAGGAAGTGTCAAAGATGATACGATAAGTTTAAAACTGATGACTGCAGTTTGACAGACGCAGTTCGCACTGGGCGCCCTGTTATGGTTCAATAAGTTTCGAACTGGTGACTGTAGTTTGACAGATGCAGTTCGCACTGAGCTCCCTGTTGAGTTTGATAATAACCTGCTTCTGGTAGCACTTGAGGATGATTGTGCTGTACCTGTTGAAGAATTAGGCCAGAAACATTTGCAACAACTTGGTAGAGTTTCAAAGTTGGAAAAATGATGACCACATGAGTTGCCAACTGATGATCTGAGAGAACGTGTAGACATCTGTACATCTCTTCACCACTCTCGTGAACTTCGAGCTTCGTTTTTGAACCACCTAGTGACTGGAAATGAAAAATAGGTACTTTATAAAAATGTTAAGGGCCGCCCACAGTGGGTTAGTGCAGGAAAACCAGCTACACCACAGCCAAAAGCGAACCTGCACCCTAACAAGGTATGTTCATTGTTTGGTGGAATAAAAGCGGTGTAATACACTTTAAGTTGTTACAAACAAATAAGACTGCTGAGAGATACTGTCAGTAACTGGATCGACTGAACACTGCACTGAAAAAAATAAAGAGACCTGCTTTGGTGAATCGGAAAGGAGTTGTTCTCCACCATGACAATGCACGTCCTCACACCGGTAAGTTGTTTTCCACCATGACAATGCACGTCCTCACACCGGTAAGTTGTTTTCCACCATGACAATGCACGTCCTCACACCGGTAAGTTGTTTTCCACCATGACAATGCACGTCCTCACACCGGTAAGTTGTTTTCCACCATAACAATGCACGTCCTCACACCGGTAAGTTGTTTTCCACCATGACAATGCACGTCCTCACACCGGTAAGTTGTTTTCCACCATGACAATGCACGTCCTCACACCGGTAAGTTGTTTTCCACCATGACAATGCACGTCCTCACACCGGTAAGTTGTTTTCCACCATAACAATGCACGTCCTCACACCGTTAAGTTGTTTTCCACCATAACAATGCACGTTCTCACACCGGTAAGTTGTTTTCCACCATGACAATGCACGTCCTCACACCGGTAAGTTGTTTTCCATCATAACAATGCACGTCCTCACACCGGTAAGTTGTTTTCCACCATGACAATGCACGTCCTCACACCGGTAAGTTGTTTTCCATCATGACAATGCACGTCCTCACACCGGTAGGATCACTTCCAGAAGAGCTTGGCTGGGAGGAACTTCCTCACCTCCCTTGTTCTCCTTATGTTGCTCCTTCAGTTTTACCATCATTACAGTAGCTCACAACATCATAAACAGTTTACTTTATGGATGAGTTAAAACAGCCTTTGTACGTTTTTTTGTCTCAAAACCACCTAATTTTTATAAGCGTGGTTTTGAAAATCTTTTGAGATGTTGGCAGACAGATATTGAAAGTGATGGAAAATACATAATTGATTAAAGTTGTTATTTGAGGGTTTATTTCTCCTTTAAAATCCTTGTGTTGCAAACGGCATTACTTATGGGATGACCTGATATGTTTTCTTAAATACCTCATTGTCCTAGTAGCCAAATTTATTTAGTCGTCCAATCTCACACACTGGTATACGATAAATCAATGCTTAATGTACAGTAATATAAAAGAGAAAAAACACATAATAACAGGGGTGGTTTGGAATTTTAGGAAGGAAAAATGTATAAATGTTTTGGATGGTGTTAGGGGGCGGTACTGTCACTGATGAAGTGAGCCGGACATCAATTTACAAGGGTAGGCGGGAGTTTGGCTGAAAATCTTATCTTTGTGATGTTAAAACATAATGTTTATACCATGATGCCAAGAAAAAATGGCCACCTAATAAAAACTCTTTCCCAGAAACTGCCATATAAAATCCTTTTACATTCAAACCTACTAGGATATATAAATATAACACAAACAATATTGTACCTTGACTTTCAGTAGCAAGAGGTCGAACATTGTTCTGCTACCAGTTTTTAAAAATGTATAAAACAACAAATATTTCGGCTCACTGAGTGACCACGTAAGAAAGCCTACAACAAAAACAGTTAAGGCATTGGGTTAAGAGAGTCCTTGGTTCTATGATGGTCTTCTGTGTTTGTTTGTTTTTTAAATAAAATTCCAATCATATTTGTATATATATATATATATATAAGAGTAATAAATATTGTAAAAATATCACGCACTTAAATACCTTTGACTCAATGGATTGCGTTACATATCGATAGCTTGATTATTTGTAATTAAGCACAGTTACACAATCAGCTGGCTAGCTGTCCGTTTACCAAGGGTATCGTTTGTTTGTTTTTGGAATTTTGCACAAAGCTACTCGAGGGCTATCTGTGCTAGCCGTCCCTATTTTAGTAGTGTAAGACTAGAGGGAAGGCGGCTAGTCATCACCACCCACCGCCAATTCTTGGGCTACTCTTTTACCAACGAATAGTGGGATTGACCGTAACATTATCACGGCTGGGAGGGCGAGCATGTTTGGCGCGACTCGGGCGCGAACCCGCGACCCTCAGATTACGAAGCGCACGCCTTAACGCGCTAGGCCATGCCGAGCCAACCAAGGGTACCAAAACCTGGTTTCATGCATTGTAATACCGCAGACATAACGTTGCGCCACTGGAATGGGGGGAATATCGACGGATGGACTTACGACGGTTTCTAATGAAGCATGATTCCTGGCAAAAAAATAATGAAACAATAATTACAAATAAAACCACAAATATAAACAATTTAATCTTTATTTTGGAATTTTTATACACTTATCTTGTGGTCAAAGTTGGAACTACTTTCTATAAATATGTGATTGTAGTTTTGATTTTTGTTTCTTTAGTTTTTGTAGCAGGATTTGTACGTCATTAAAAATTCATATTTTATTCATTCACTTGTTGTTATAACGTAGCTGCTTATGGTGTTTAATGTTTTATAAATGGTCTATAAATATAGCTTGGTTTTTGATCTCACAAATTACACCCATTTTCGAGTAGATTTGTGCAAAATTAAAAACAAACAGTTAACCATACATTGTAGCGATCCCTTTGGAAATATAAATAAACTTATCACTAGTGTAATCCTGGTAACGTGGATTAACTTAGTGTAACCTAGAATAACACCTTTCTAGTGTACATAGTTTTATGGTGTTTATTTATAGTGTATTAGCTAATTTATTTATCGTGTCCCTGATACTGTTTTATGTGAGACACTATGAAACAAGTTAAAGGAATTTTTGACCAGTCAATGACGAGGTATTCCGATAATAATATTTACGAAAGTATGAGTAAAGTGCCATCTGTTGGTTAGTAATGAAGTTAATGGTATATTCTCATGAAAACTGTGTGCGTGTTTTACTCTTATTAATTAGAGCGCTTGACTCGCCGTCTGAAGATCGCGAATTTGAATTCTCGTCTCACCAAACATATTCACCCTTTCAGTTGTGGGGGGCGTTATAATGTTTCGGTCAATCCCACTATTCGTTGGTAAAAAAGTAGTAGCCCAAGAGTTGGCGGTGGGTGGTGATGACTAGCTGCCTTTCCTCTAGTCTTACACAGCTAAATTAGGGACGGCTAGCACAGATAGCCCTCGAGTAGCTTTGTGTGAAATTCAAAAACAAACAAACAAACAAAAATATTATAAATATTCAGTAAACTCAGCAATAATTGTGATATGTGTCGGGACTCTATTTGTTTGTTGCAGAGCAAAGCTACGTTGGCTTATATACTGTATTCATCATGGAGAATCGAACCCCGAATTTTAGCGTCGTAAATTCGTGGACTTACTGCTTCTGTTATACCGAAGGGAACAATATTGCGAAAGATAAGGCAACGCGCTAATATTCGTTCCTAAAGAAGCAGTTAAAAACAAGAGGAAATCCTCAATAGCCACGGCTGTAATTAGATCTCAAAATGGTAAAGAGATGGAGATAGGAGCTAAAAGTTTGTATTTGAAGGAAAACAACAACAACAAAAAACCGGGGCCATTTTATGATCCAATGTGCTGCGGCTACAAAACAACACAAAACATTTATACTCGCTTTAAAATTTTTATATTAATGTTGTTGTTACGACATAACTTCGCTAAAAACTGCTCAACTTTTTAGAATCCTTCTTTGTAATCTACTGCTGTAAACATGTCGTTCTCCGGATTTAAGCGCCAAAATAAGGGGTTCGATTCCCCTCGGTGGATATTACAGATCGCCCCATGTGGCTTTGCTGTAAGAAAACACACACATACACGAAAACGTGTAAAACATATCCGCAGTGTTACACAAACTGAATCAAGAAGAAAAGGGAGGTTGTTGTATCTCGACCCAAGTAAAACTCAGAAAACGTTTCCATAGTAACAGGGTTCGTTCATCTCCTACACTTTGTTACTAAAAGTATTATGGCCAAATTAGCTTATTATCTGACGTTGTCAACATAGAGCGTTATTTCTCTAATTATTGTCTTTGTTTTAACTGTCAAGAAATAAGTCACGTTTTGCTACGGAGCTCAAAATGTGACAAACAAAACGTTAGTGTTACCGACCTAAAACAAACCGAAGGCGCGTTAGTGAAATGGTTAAGTACTTCCTTATTAATGATGGTTTGAAAGCATCGGACAAGCTGTTAACGCCCGTTTCTTATTTCGGCTTCTACTAAGATGTTTGTTAACTATGTTTCGCTGGACGTTTTTTTTTATTTAATTGTAGCGTGTGGTGGACTCGGCAGATAGCCCGATGTGGCTTTGCTGTAAGAAAAACACGTACACTGTAAGAGCGTGTCTTATAGACTCACAAATTGATTTTAATTGTCGTTTCTAGCTGTGATAATAATCCAGTCTTGTTAAAAACATAAGATACATAGAAAATAAACGTTTTTTTTTTTTACATTACTTACGAGAAGGTATTTCCTATCACGTTTATAATGGTACTGTGGGTTCATTGCCACCAGCTTACCACGTTGCATAACTAAATAAATATACGCGAATAAAATATTTAAATGTCATGTAATAAAACGAACAGAGTTGTTACATACGACTGAAACTGACAATTAAGAAAAGTTCACACGTGGTTGTGACGTAACTTAGGAATGACTTGCTGCTGCACGTGGGGAACGTGCATGGATTAGTCTTCGTTCGTTGTTTTCACTTCTGGGTAAAATTATCAACTAACAGACTCGAGAAAAGATAATTAATTACCCTCACAGACATTGCCCAACATTTTGGGCCACTGTTTTCTAACCAAACAGTGGAATTTGACTTGCATAGTGCACTCATGACACTGAAAGTGCAATATGCGTTTAAGCGCCAATAGGATTCACAGTTCGGTCTCATTAAACAATAAGTCACACCTTGAATAATAAACAAATGCAAATACTCGTGATAAAATCTGAAAACGGAGAGAAACCAATGAACGCAACGAACGTTCCTCTAAGGATCTAAACATTCGTTTTTACTGTCAATATTTCATTTTAGGGTATTGAGACAAATGTGGTCAACGCTTCGGCCAAACAATGAAAACTCCTTGGTCAACTCCTTGACCATTTAATTATTTCTTCGTCACACCCATGTTAAGCACCTGGGATTGCTAATTCCATACGGTGATGCAGCGCTACATCCGAGGTCTTCTCGTGATGTTATGTACTGTCTCACATCTTGTATTTTGGTAACAAATATGGCGCCTGCTTTACAAATTACAAATCTTTAACAAGTTTTGTTTTCTATTATAAACCGCACGAGAAAACAAATCTCACAGTATATTTACCACAACCGTCTGGGTCTCTTGTCTTAAGACACGTTTACATTTGTTATCGTGACACTCGGAATATCCGTATTTCGTAGGTCACGTGTGTTCGACCAGGTCCTTAAGCTGGCTGCTTCCAACGTAAATATTGTAAGACAAAAAGGAAGATAAACCGATCGAGCTAATGCTTCTGTCTCAGCTAAATAAACGAATGATGGTACTAGCAAAAACTGATAAAGTTATTGAATATTTTTGAGTATGTTGAATTTAAATACGATATTAAAGCAGCAGTGGATACGACCGTCGCCAACGACAATATACTAGCTGCACGTTGTATTTCTTGTCTTATGGAGTAGCTATACATTGTATTTCTTGTCTTATGGAGTAAGGTGACTTAGAAGAGAATTGACACACATCAGAGATGGACAGGTATATGAAAATCGCTGTTGGTGATTTGGGATGAGGCGTTGTGAATCTAACCTTGTGGCAAAGTAACTGAGGTCAATCGGGGTCATCTTTATAACCAAGTCATTCCGAAGTTTTATTAATGTACATCCCACACTAAGAATTACAATAAAATAACAAATGATATATTTTAAAAGCCAAATATCATCAACAATTACTCTTTAAGAACGACCGTTATAATAAAAAATTTACACTTTGCGAAGTAATGTCACAGAAGATGGCAGTCCGACCATGAAGAAATAACCTAGATATGGTGGTGAAAGTCAGAGTTTTATATGAGCAGATGCTATTGCATTTTTTAAAGAGTCCAAAAGGTTAAAAAATATGTTGAAAGAAGAGCCACCTACATAAGATAACACTTTAGCATTGTACTATTGTTGGTGCTAAATCATAATAAAAGATGTCACAATATTCAGTACAAAACGGTTTAACATTGTTCTAATGTATGTGAAGTGCCCCCAGAATGTTCTGGCTGCTGCTTCATTGTACGGCGAATGATTAGCATGTGAACGTCATCCTTCACGTTAGAGAGGAAATAATGCATTAGCGGCTGCGTACTACAGAATCGTTTACCAAGAACATCAACCAATATTGAAAACATATGATACATGCGTCATATTTTGAAACGTGTTGTTGACTGTTTGCTCCAACAATTTGTAATACTGTTAAATAGCTTACCCCATCCACATTTATACCAACAGCTGTTGGTTTTTGAGAACGAATTTGTTCCGGAACGTTTCATTTCTCATCATCAACATTTTGTAACTGCCATTTCTGGTGTAAGATAGAAATCTATTAATAAAAATTTCGAAATACACGACTCTGAATGACTTCGATTTTATTGTCACCAGGTTTGTGTGTGTTTTTCTTATAGCAAAGCCACATTGGGCTATCTGCTGAGTTCACCGAGAGGAAGCGAACCCCTGATTTTAGCGTTGTAAATCCGTAGACTTACCACTATACCAGGAAGAGGGCTAACACCTAATTAGATAAATCTAAAAATCCGTTGTTGAATTATTTATGTGGATTTCTGAATTATCCTATGTACATTAACAAAAAAAAACAACTGTGCAAACACTGCATTAAGTTCTTCATTTTCTCAGGCCACGATCAGCTGCGGCAATTCGGTCAATAGATACAACGTAAAGGAAGTCTTGTACACGAAAGCCCACTACGTATTTGTTTCTTCGTTCTCCGGACTATTTCCAAGGCCACGGTAAATAAACATATGCCTGCTTAGTGTTAAAGTGATATACGACTGTACCGCTCGTGGTTTTAAATGTTTTCGTTTCTTTTCACCCAGAAAATTATTTTTAAACGATGATTACATGACCTCGAAATAATAATCCAAGCAGTAAATCAACAGCGATGTAGATTCCCTATTGCACGTGCAGAGAAGGTTTGTTTCGCCTTTTGTTCGTTGTTTAAAAGCGCCCCCTGGTAGGACAGCGGTAAGCCTATGAACTTACGGCGTTAAAATTCGACGTTCGATTCCCTCCAGTGGACGTAGACGATAGTCCAGAGTGGTTTTGTTCTAAAATACGCGTTTTCAAACGATAAATATTTTTTGCAGTGTTATGAGAAAATCGTTTAGGGAGTAAGCGAGTGAACGTTTTGGAAACAGTTATATAAAACAAGCAGATGTAAGAAAATATATCATAGAACTCCCGTTTAAGTTTCGTTAAAACCTGAACTCACGATTCGTGTGATTCGGACAGACTTTCCACCCACTATTTCAATCGTTTAATCTCATACACTGTAATTACCATTCTTGTATCTCTGCAATAGGTGGTCTGGGTAAAATACAGACTTTTAACCAAAGCGCCTTCCAGTGGGACAGAGATAGGTTTACGGACTTGCATCGCTAAAATCCTGGGTTTGAATCCTGCAATAAATGCGGTAGAGAGCCCAGTATGGTTTTGCTCTAAAACAAACACGATAATTAAATCAACAAATTGTTTTTACAGTATTTCAATACTTACATATTTTTTTAAAAAACATCTATTTTGTTACATAACTGGTGGGGAAAAAAAACCTAAGTTGGTTGTTGTTTCTGAGAGTTTCTCTTGAATATTTTAGTTTTTGCTGCCGTACGGAAATCAAACTATGCATTAATGAGTTCATACCATTTGATTCTTTCAAAAAAGAAATATCTGTTTTTCTAATAAAAATATGTAAGTATTGAAATACTGTAAAAACAATAACACATAAGTAGAAAGAGGGTGTTATGATTGTTCGTTGGATTTCGAGCCAAGCTACACGAGGGCTATCTGCGCTAGTCGTCCCTAATTTAGCAGTGTAAGACTAGAGGAAAGGCAGCTAGTCTTCAACACCCACCGCCAACGTTTGGGCTACTCTTTTACCGATGAATAGTGAGATTGGCCGTTACATTACAACGCTGAAAGGGAAGCAGGTTGGGTGTGACGAGGATTCGAGCCTTCGACCCTCAGATTACGAGTCGAGCGCCCTAACCACCTGGCTATGCCAGGTCCTTTTATTCTGAAACGATAAAACTAGGGTGAAAACGGTTATTTTTATCGCTATCTCTTGTCTAACTGAACAGTGGGATTTAACTGTCATTAACATACAGCATCGAAGTGCGGAGTGCGTTTTTGAGGCAAAAGGTCGCGAATTATAAGTTCTCGGGTTCACAGTACCAGCACCTAATCCCTAAGCCACGCCCGGCCAATGTACTTGATATAACTGAGCTATGCAATACCCCTACTAGGTGGCACTAAGATAAACTGAAACTGTTTATCACGCTTCAACTTTATTTTAAAAAGAGCTTTACGATACCGCTACTTGATGGCGATGAAGTACACTTAGGAGTCTCGATCTATTCCTTGACTGCTGTTTATCTCAAACATTGTGTCCTTACTTTCCATTAGAACCTAAACGAGAAATAAACTGACGGTGTACTGGTTCTTGAAACGTCGTTGATCAAACTCTGGGTATAAAATATGTTTTAAGTGAGAACTGTCCAAATAATTTTGTTTTTTGTTTTTTCTGAACAAACTACAAATAAAAACTCGCTCGCGATACCTGGATAACATAACGTTGTAATGTCGGTAATGTATTCTTAAAACTTGTAACATATATCTTTACTGAAATAATTAAATTATATGTTATTTTGTTATACCTAAAACAAAAGTCTTAAATTTTAGCAATGAACTAACCTTCACGCTCTAGTTTAAAGTAACAGTAGCAATCGACGTCTCTTAATCCTCAAATATACAGGGTGGCCCGTAAGTCCCTACCCATCCATATATCTTACGTATTCAGTGTATCTGTGTGCTGTCCCTCATTCTCGCTGCATAATATTATGCGACGACATGTTCTGTGAGACATTTTCTTCAACATAGCAGGGGTTATTGTTCCAAATGCCGCGGTAACAGTTGCCTTCAATACATCATTAGTATTATAACGTTGTTTATAATAACATATGGATGGGTACAGATATACGGGCCACCCTGTATATCTACGTATCGTTTAATTCACACGTCTTGAGAAGTTCCTAGATCTCTCCGCTTGTTGAGTCTCTTGACGTCATTCGCTCGCTTCACCGTGCGGCGCGAGGCATGAGAAAGCACGACTTCTATTGTCTCACTGTAGATCTCGTCCAAGTAACGGTTATGGTATACATTATTTTGCCCTCGTAATACAATATATCTCTTTTATAGAAGCTTCTAAGCTCGTGTTCCATTGTTATCGTCTGTGTTTTACAGGTTTCATCGAAATGTTAAACTCCGGTTTTTGAAGAATATAAAAAGGTATGTCTTGTTTCGAGAAATAAGAGGAAGTTATTATAGTTTTTGTGCTTACATCTAATTTGCGTTAAGTAACGGGTCGTTAAACTTGAAGTTAGGTTTTAAGAGTTTTCAACATACATATTGAATCTGTAAAACGGTTTTTTATAAGAAATGCCACGTCTTACTTTAAAAGCTCTCTTTGACATGCGAGCTAATTTTGACGCGTAACATAAACAGCAAAACGCCTGTGTATAAAGCTTTACCGGTTAGATGTTCATTTTGAATTTCGCGCAAAGTTACTACAGGGCTATCTGCGCTAGCCGTCCCTAATTTAGCAGTTTAAGACTAGAGGGAAAGCAACTAGTCGTCACCACCCATCGCCAACTTTTGGGATACTCTTTTACCAACGAATAGTGGGATTGACTGATATATAATAACGCCCCCAGATTGCGAGTTGAGCGCTCTAACCACCTGGCCTTGCCAAGCCCAGTCCTTACATTTGTGAAAAAACAAGATGAACTAGTGTTACACACGTGAACTTTAGTTCGTAATGACGGTGGTATGTTTATTCTAGTTATGATAAAGATATATTTTAATAAGTAACAACAAATCGTATCAGTGGTGTATGTATAGACATTTACCATGTATGGTTTTCGTTTTGCTAGAACGACTTCTCTAGTGTTAACTGCTAACTAACATAAACACCGTATATAAGGTGTTTTATTCTGTTTGTTAACTTGTGAATTTAATTGAGAATAAGAAAATAATCTCTAACACAGAACTTATATACACAGAACTTAACACTATAACACAGATTTTTGTGATGAAAACTTGTCGTTATAAAATTGCATGTTGTGTTTGTAGGTTGTTACCATAACACAGAACTTTACGACGAAACCTTATCAGTATAATATTACATGCTGTGTTTAAAGGTTGTTACCATAACACAGTATTTTGTGATGAAAACTTGCTGATATAACATTACTCAGTGATATTTGGACGACTTTCAACCACAATATTATAAAGACCTCAAGACTTTGTTTCTCGCATCTTTCAATTTGTTTTAATAGCTGTCTTATAGACGTAAGATGAAACGAAACATCTCGTGACTTTCAATTTGTTTTAATAGCTGTCTTATAGACGTAAGATGAAACGAAACATCTGGCATCTTTCAATTTGTTTTAATAGCTGTCTTACAGACGTAAGATGAAACGAAACATCTCGCATCTTTCAACTTGTTTTAATAGCTGTCTTATAGACGTAAGATGAAACGAAACATCTCGTGACTTTCAATTTGTTTTAATAGCTGTCTTATAGACGTAAGATGAAACGAAACATCTCGTGACTTTCAAGTTGTTTTAATAGCTGTCTTATAGACGTAAGATGAAACGAAACATCTCGTGACTTTCAATTTGTTTTAATAGCTGTCTTATAGACGTAAGATGAAACGAAACATCTCGTGACTTTCAATTTGTTTTAATAGCTGTCTTATAGACGTAAAATGAAACGAAACATCTCGTGACTTTCAATTTGTTTTAATAGCTGTCTTATAGACGTAAGATGAAACGAAACATCTCGTGACTTTCAATTTGTTTTAATAGCTGTCTTATAGACGTAAGATGAAACGAAACATCTCGTGACTTTCAATTTGTTTTAATAGCTGTCTTATAGACGTAAGATGAAACGAAACATCTCGCATCTTTCAATTCATTCGTACAACTGATTTATATTTTCAATATTACACCCATCTCGCTAACTCTTAACTTGCTAATATAATTCATATAAACCCATTTATTAGCAGTTAACACACATTTCTTATGGATATAGATTACTATTCGATATCTGCGGTGAGCGAAGAACATATAATTCATTGTGCAGACTTGAGTTCACCACAAAGAAATAAAAATGCCTAAACAACTTGGTTAATCGTACGTGTTAGTTTTAAATTTGGTTTCTGTGTCTCTAGATGTGAATAAGGTAAAAGATATCTTGAAGAATTATATAACAGTTAACACAGAACGCTCAGTTACCAGCTGGTGGTTGATAGGTGGATCCGGAAACACACATCAAGGCTTAAAACAGGTTGCTGGTATAACTCAACCGTTACGACCTTCCATTTCTATTGTTTGCTGGACTGTTGATGCTAAGAGGTCACGGGTTAGGCAGATACGCGTGACTATTGCACGCTTTGTGTGACTTTTATATTTACTTCTGGAGGATAGCCTAGAATACATATTTCAGGTATAGCCTGGAATTATATATATCAGGATTATCCTGGATTATATGTATGTCAGGTATAGTCTGGAATTATATAAATGAGGATTATCTTGGATTATATATATGTCAGGTATAGCCTGGAATTATATACAATAGGAATATCCTGGATTACATATATGTCAGGTATAGTCTGGAATTATATATATATCAGGATCATCCTGGATTACACATATGTCAGGTATAACCTGGAATTATATACAATAGGAACATCCTGGATTACATACATGTCAGGTATAGCCTGGAATTATATATATCAGGATTATCCTGGATTACATATATGTCAGGTATAGCCTGGAAGTATATACAATAGGAATATCCTGGATTACATGTATCGTGAATAGCCTGGATTACATAGCTCAGGAATAGCCTGGATTATATGTATTGGAGTAGCCTAGATTACATCTTGGAAATAGCCTGCAATACATCTCAGGGTATATATTGTATATATCGGGTATAACTTGGAGTTCGTATATGAAAAATTTGTTTGTTTGTTTTGTTATGTACAAAGTTACACAATGGACTATCTGTGAGCTCTTTCTACCACTACCACGGGTACTGAACCCGGTTTCTAGCAGTATTGGTTCGCAGACTGTGGCGCTGGGTAGTTACATTGGAGGTTGCCTGAATTACAAGTAACAGAGAAGATACCCTTAATTACGTGTATTTACATAGCAGGAAAAATCAACACGATTTTTTTAAAACAAATACACTTTTTGTCTCGCCCTAAGATTTGACTTCCATGACAATTTGTGGTTCTTTTACCACATTCTTAAACAATTAACAATGAAGATAGAAAACACTAGTATTAAGATAGTTGTTGTCTGATAAGTACACTTGTAAGGTTTGTATGCTGTTTCACAATGGTAACAGGTTTGTTGTCTGGTAAGTAAGGTTTGACAAATGTTTCACAGTGTTAATAAGATAGTTATTGTCTGATAAGTACACTTGTAAGGTTTGTCTAATGTTTCACAGTATCAATAAGTTCGTTCTTGTCTGATAAGCACTTGTAAGGTTTGACTAGTGTGTCACAGTATCAATAAGTTCGTTCTTGTCTGATAAGTACACTTGTAAGGTTTGTCTAATGTTTCACAGTGTTAATAAGATAGTTATTGTCTGATAAGTACACTTGTAAGGTTTGACTAATGTTTCACAGTATCAATAAGTTCGTTCTTGTCTTATAAGTACACTTGTAAGGTTTTACTAATGTGTCACAGTGTTAATAAGTTCGTTGTTCTCTGATAAGTAAGGTTTGTCTAATGTTTCATAATGTTAATAAGATAGTTATTGTCTGATAAGTACACTTGTAAGGTTTGTCTAATGTTTCACAGTATCAATAAGTTCGTTCTTGTCTGATAAGTACACTTGTAAGGTTTTACTAATGTGTCACAGTGTTAATAAGTTCGTTGTTTTCTGATAAGTAAGGTTTGTCTAATGTTTCACAATGTTAATAAGATAGTTATTGTCTGATAAGTACACTTATAAGGTTTGACTAATGTTTCACAGTATCAATAAGTTCGTTCTTGTCTGATAAGTACACTTGTAAGGTTTCACTAATGTGTCACAGTGTTAATAAGTTCGTTGTTCTCTGATAAGTGAGGTTTGTCTAATGTTTCACAGTGTTAATAAGATAGTTATTGTCTGATAAGTAGACTTGTAAGGTTTGTCTAATGTTTCACAGTGTTAATAAGATAGTTATTGTCTGATAAGTAGACTTGTAATGTTTGTCTAATGTTTCACAGTGTAAACAAAATTGTTGTTCCCTGATAAGTACACTTATAAGGTGTCACTAATGTCTCACAGTGTTAATAAGATAGTTGTTGTCTGATACGTATATTTGTAAGGTTTGATTAATGTTATAAAAGATGATCCAACTGGTTTTGCAATGTCTAGGGTTCATTTAGAGATTTGGTGAAAAAGATATTTCTTTGTAAGTTTTTCATATGACTTTCTGTTTATCGACATGTTTAAATAAAGAAATAATTATCAAACTAAAACAGTATAAGTATCATATATCATTTTAGTTTCAACTCCATCAGTGTCGAACGTTAATATAACTCAGAATGTAAAGTTGCTAATAAATAGACTTTGGCAGAATTTATACCTTATAGTTGCTATGAACCAGACTATTACATAGTTTATAATTACTAAGAACCAGACGATGGCATAGTTTATATACTAGGAATCACACTAAGACATAGTTTAGTCCCTAGCTATTGTATTGAACGTATTTATAAGAAATATACTTATAGCCTCTATTTCTTGTTACGTCAAAATACGAACTTTAAAATTGATTTTGATGTAACTGTTATGGTGGTGCCGTCTAATGAGAAATACGTTATTATTGTTACGCTGAAAGGAACATAACTGGTTATCTGTGGTATGCCTTACTGCAGGCATCGAACCACGAATGTGATTGTTATAGCTCCATAGACTTACCTCTGAGCCACGGGTAAGGGCAAAAGTCTCACTGTTTGTAATGTTAAGCACAAAACTACACAATGGGCTATCTGTATTGTGCCCAGGGCAAGTATGGAACCCCGATTTTTAGTTTCAGACATCCTCAGAGTGATCAGTGAATCACGGTGGAGGGTACAAACGTTATATTGTTTGTGTTGTTAAGCACATAACTAACTACACAATGTGCTTTCCGTATTATGACTCAACGCAGGTATCGAACCCAGATTTTAATGTTATTAGTTTTCGTACACATCGCTGAGTTACCAGGAGCCAAAGCAACTTATCCTTTGCACGTATATATGGTTCTGTTACTTTATTGAAGTTCACAGTTTAAAAACTTCACGTTAATGCGATCCTTGAGTCGTCCGGTTTCATTTCACCTTGGCCTAAAAATCTTAACAGCCAAACGTTTGCATTAAAGATAAATTGATATATTTTATTGATTTTTATATAAATTTTAAATTTATTTTCCACTAATCTAAAACACTATCAGTCCACAATACATCCTGTCTTTTGTACCCTGAGAAATATTGGAACTTGTTTTTAAGTTTAGCTATCACGTGATTCTAGATTAAAGAATCATTCGAGAGCCCTCTGTTGTTTCAAATCTACATTTTTATCATGCTAATAAAATGCCGTCGTATATTAGATGTAAACTAGATAAGAACGACCTAATTCACACAATATTGGTTTAGACCTTGACAACGGCCTCCAAAATCACGAAGTTATTTAGTTCTTGTTTTCATGTTACTGGTATTGAGATGAATTAGTATCCATTGTTTTGAGGTTTTTTGTTGTTGTGGTGGTGGGAAGTGACAGAATAATATATCATGAATGTCAACTATGACATCGAGAGATAATATTCGCTGACATCCAACACTGAGAGATTTAATATTCTACATGTATGAGTGAAAGCAAACAAGAATATGATACCTTAACCACACTATGCCTGTCATATCCAGTGCTGACAAAGCCTTTAGTTTAAAATTAGAATTTAATTGGTTATCTAGGATGTGAAGTATAGAAACTATATTTGTATCACCAGTTACACGAACCACTTAAAATAAAGTACATCTCTGAACAAGTCAACCCCCAGAACTGGAACATTACATCTCTAAACACTTCAACCCCAATAACTGGAACATTGCATCCCTAAACACTTCAACCCCCAGAATGAAATATTACATCTCTAAACACTTCAACCCCAATAACTGGAACATTGCATCTCTAAACACCCCAGAATGAAATATTACATCTCTAAACACTTCAACCCCAGAACATTGCATCTCTAAACACTTCAACCCCAGAATGAAATATTACATCTCTAAACACTTCAACCCCAATAACTGGAACATTGCATCTCTAAACACTTCAACCCCAGAATAAAATATTACATCTCGAAACACTTCAACCCCTAGGAATGGAACATTACATCTCTAAACAAGGCAACCCCTAGAACTGGAACATTACATCTCTAAACACTTCAACCCCAATAACTGGAACATTGCGTCTCTAAACACTTCAACCCCCAGAATAAAATATTACATCTCTAAACACTTCAACTCCTAGAACTGGAACATTACATCTATAAACAAGTCAACCCCAATAACTGGAACACAACATCTTTAAACAATTCATTCCCCATAACTGGAATATTACATCTCTAAACAAGTCAACCCCTAGAACTGGAACATTGCATCTTGAAACAATTCATTCCCCATAACTGGAACATTACATCTCTAAACAATTCAACCCCAATAACTGGAACATTGCATCTCTAAACAATTCAACCCCAATAACTGGAACATTGCATCTCTAAACAATTCAGTCCCCATAACTGGAACATTGCATCTCTAAACAATTCAACCCCAATAACTGGAACATTGCATCTCTAAACAATTCAGTCCCCATAACTGGAACATTGCATCTCTAAACAATTCAGTCCCCATAACTGGAACATTGCATCTCTAAACAATTTAACTCCTATAACTGGAACATTACATCTCTAAACAAGTCAACTCCCAGAACTGGAGCATAACATCTTTAAGTAACTCAACCCTCAGAACCGGAGCTTTACATCTATAAACAATTTAACTCCTAGAACTGGAACATTACATCTATAAACAAGTCAACCCCAATAACTGGAACATAACATCTTTAAACAATTCATTCCCCATAACTGGAATATTACATCTCTAAACAAGTCAACCCCTAGAACTGGAACATTGCATCTTTAAACAATTCATTCCCCATAACTGGAACATTACATCTCTAAACAAGTCAACCCCTAGAACTGGAACATTGCATCTTTAAACAATTCATTCCCCATAACTGGAACATTACATCTCTAAACAATTCAACCCCAATAACTGGAACATTGCATCTCTAAACAATTCAACCCCAATAACTGGAACATTGCATCTTCAAACATTACATCTTTAAACAATTCAACCCCAATAACTGGAACATTGCATCTCTAAACAATTCAACCCCAATAACTGGAACATTGCATCTCTAAACAATTCAGTCCCGATAACTGGAACATTGCATCTCTAAACAATTCAACCCCAATAACTGGAACAATACATCTTTAAACAATTCATTCCCCATAACTGGAACATTACATCTCTAAACAAGTCAACCCCAATAACTGGAACATTGCATCTTTAAACAATTCATTCCCCATAACTGGAACATTACATCTCTAAACAATTCAACCCCAATAACTGGAACATTGCATCTCTAAACAATTCAACCCCAATAACTGGAACATAACATCTTTAAACAATTCATTCCCCATAACTGGAATATTACATCTCTAAACAAGTCAACCCCTAGAACTGGAACATTGCATCTTTAAACAATTCATTCCCCATAACTGGAACATTACATCTCTAAACAAGTCAACCCCTAGAACTGGAACATTGCATCTCTAAACAATTCAACCCCAATAACTGGAACATTGCGTCTCTATACAATTCAGTCCCCATAACTGGAACATTGCATCTCTAAACAATTCAACCCCAATAAATGGAACATTGCATCTTTAAACAATTCATTCCCCATAACTGGAACATTACATCTCTAAACAATTCAACCCCAATAACTGGAACATTGCATCTCTAAACAATTCAGTCCCCATAACTGGAACATTGCATCTCTAAACAATTCAACCCCAATATCTGGAACATTGCATCTCTAAACAATTCAACCCCAATAACTGGGACATTGCATCTCTAAACAATTCAACCCCAATAGCTGGAACATTACATCTCTAAACAATTCAACCCCAATAACTGGAACATTGCACCTCTAAACAATTTAACCCCAATAACTGGAACATTACATCTCTAAACAAGTCAACACCCAGAACTGGAAAATTACATCTCCAAACAAGTCAACATCGAGAACTGGGGCATTAACTGTCTAAAGAAGACAATGTTCAAAACTGGAGCATTATCTCCAAAATAGTCAATATCCAGAACTGGTGAATTAGTCATCCAAGTGTACCAACTTTCTGAAACGAACACAAAAATACAAACTCCTATAACCCGAGCATTTGACAAGGTGGACCTTTGTTCATCAAGGACAGAGTGGGATAAATCATAAAGTTTTGAAGTGAATTAACCTGCAGAACCTGGGTTGGGATTGTTGGTTAACTAACCTGTTCCAGAACTAGAACACTGTTAGGGATACGTTTTAAAACAGGTAATGATATGTCTGTATATTCAATTACAAAACACTGTCTTACTTATTCGCTAAATAATATAAACAGGTTGAAAGCCTTGAAGATGTAAACAAAATGCATTCAAGATGCAAGAAACTGATTTATATTACATCTGGAGATGTTGAGTCTCTCGTCCTTGGGTTGTGGTAATAAACTCGCTCTGTATATTGTGGGAAAAGTAGCTTATTTCGATTGACAACGTGAATTTTATTTATTTATCTATATGCATATATTATACACACACAGTCTTCATATTAATTAGTGTATACTGTAATCTTGTCTTCGTTGTCGCCAGGCAAGCAATCTCTCCAGTTATCTATTTTTATTTTGGTATTATTTAAGTTAAGTATGACAAGAAACCTGTTACAAAATAGGTCAAAATAAAACAATCTACGATATTCTAGCCCCGCTGGTTCACTGATTGCACTCACGTGACCTATCTTTCTGTTCTTTCTTTCACCGCGCCCTCTAGGTTACAGCAGTTAAAACAATAACCTTAGCTGGATCTGTGAAAAATGTTGAGATCACGTGACTCAGAATTTGTTCTACAGAGTATTAAACCTGCCCTTTCATTTCATCTATTTGTACATAATCGCTAAGAAAACTACTAGTTCGAAGTAACGCAGCCCCCGCTAGTACAGCGGTATATCTCCGGATTTACAACGTTAAAATCAGGGGTTCGATTCCCCTCGGTGGGTTCAGGAGATAGTCCGATGTGGCTTTGCTATAAGAAAACACCCACTCGATGTAACGTGTCGTAGTAGAAAAAAGTTACTAGAAAACTGGGGTAAAATATGAGATGCTTAACAAGCCAAGCAAGAGTTAAAACGGAACATTCATTAATACAAAAAACACAACCATTGAAGAAACCAGGTGATATCTCATGATAACGAACTAGCACCTAGGAACAGTTGAAGGGGTTAAACTAGCACATAGTAAACTAGAAACCAGTTGAGGTGTTAAGCTAGCAATTAACAAAATAGAAAACAGTCAAGTTGTTACACTAGTACCTAACAAACCAGATAACAATTGAAGGTGTTAAACTAGCACCTAGCACAATAGAAAACAGATGAAGGTGTTAAACTATCATCTAAAATAGACGACACAGCGAAACTAGTAAGTAGCCAGTTCATGTTACAAGTATGAAAAGTTAACGAAGAGAAAAGGAACAGGTAAGTCTGTGTTATGACTTGCGAACTAACAGCAACTGGTGTTAAAGTATTGGCTGAATGTTGAATATTGTTCCGGTTTATTGTTGAAGTTTAATGTCTTAAAACATATCCTCTTGTTTTGTGTCACTCATGTTCCGAATGATTGGAAATGAATAATTCACTTAACGTAAGGAACGAATTTTGTATTATTGTATTTCATAACAGGGAAACATTCAATGAGTGACAACCTAAGCCTTTTCTCCATAGAAACTCCATCAGTTGTAAAGTAAAAACTGAGATTTTGGTGATTAGTACTGGGAAACGTATTACGTATAAAAGAAACTCGCTCGGTTTAACAATAGTGATTTTATTGTTGCTATATCTTCCATACTTGTCGTGTAGTTTTCTATTCCATTGTTATCATGCGGTTTTTGTTTTGTTAAATTACACCATAAAGTTTTCTCACTGGTTTCATATGAAACGTCAATATTAAAGTAGAAACAGTGATAAAAAACGTATCATTGATACTTAAAAAATATAGGTAAACATTGTTAGGTAAAACATTTCAAGTGGGACTTTTCTCATTTTGCAGGTATAAAGAATGACATTTATTCAAAGTGCTTTTTGTGCGCTTTTATCTCTGTTGTTCGCTCAACGGTCGTTTGTGATTGGACAAAATTTGAGAAATGACGAATGTCTTATTTCGAATCGACACACGGAGGTGGTGCCAGATGCAGACGTCACCATTGGGGTTCTCTTGAACGTCCATCAACCAGGAAAAGGAATTTATGGCTGCGGTAATACGACACTAGAGGGAGTCGAAACTTACGAAGTGTTGCGATGGGCTGTTTCACTGCTTAACCAACAAGAAAGGGTTATTAACGGGCAGAATATTACGGATACATTTATACCCGGTATTAAAATAGGTCAGTATTTTATATATTTCAAAATATGTTGAGGTATTAAAAAAGAAACTATAGTTTGTTGAAAACAGTTTCCAATTTAAGATAAACAAAACGACACATTAGTAGAGAATATGAAACAACCGTTAAATAGTGGAAGTGTATATACAGTCAAAAAAACAGTTCGAAAGAAGGGGTTACATAGTCAAAACTGATTCTAAAAAAAAAATCATATATTCAAAAACCGATTGAAGAGAAGAGTTCATATAGTCAAAAACTGATCAGAGAAAAATGTCAGTGTCAAAAAGTGATTCGAAAAAAATTCATATAGTCAAAAATCGATCCGAAAGAAGAGTTCATACTCAAAAACCGATCCGAAAAAAATTCATATAGTCAAAAATCGATCCGAAAGAAGAGTTCATATACTCAAAAACCGATCCGAAAAAAATTCATATAGTCGAAAACTGATTCCAAAAAAATTCATATAGTCAAAAATCGATCCGAAAGAAGAGTTCATATAGTCAAAAACCGATCCGAAAAAAAATTTATATAGTCAAAAACCGATCCGAAAAAAATTCATATAGTCAAAAACTGATTCGAAAAATTTCATATAGTCAAAAACTGATTCAAAAAGAAAATTCGTATAGTCAAAAACTGATTCAAAAAGAAAATTCGTATAGTCAAAAACTGATTCGAAAGAAATCTCAAATAGTCAAAAACGGATTCGAAAGAAATCGTATAGTAAAACGGATTCGAAATAAGAGGTTATATAGTAAAAACTGATTCGAAAGAAGAGGTTATATAGTCAAAACTGATTCGAAAGAAGAAGGTATATAATCAAAACTAATTCGAAAGAAGAGGTTATATAGTCAAAACTGATTCGAAAGAAGAGGTTATATAGTCAAAAGTGATTCGAAAGAAGATATTATATAGTCAAAACTGATTCGAAAGAAGAGGTTATATAGTAAAAACTGATTCGAAAGAAGAGGTTATATAGTCAAAACTGATTCGAAAGAAGAGGTTATATAGTCAAAACTGATTCGAAAGAAGAGGTTATATAGTCAAAACTGATTCGAAAGAAGAGATTATATAGTCAAAAGTGATTTGATAGTTAAGACTATGTGGTGTATAAATTGTATGGTTATAGAGAGTATGTTGTGGAAATTGGTTTTATAGCAAAGAAAATACAGTCAAAAAGTTATCTAAAAGGGTAAAATATACTAAATCAATTGTTAGTTCATAATTCACGTTTTCAAGACGAGTGCCTCATTAACTACTAAGTTTTCCACCTAATTCTGTTAATTTTAGTTTTGAAGCTAATTCTGTTAAAGTGAAAATTTCATTCTCGTGTTTGTTATTAGCAAATTGTGTCCGAAAGCATTGTCTTCGTCGAGTATTAATTAACTGCTAACAATTAATTAACTGTTAACTATAAAATCAGGCTTTAGTGAGCATGTGGATGTGAAGAGAAATATTTATTGTGTTGGTACGAAGGTTAAAATAATACTAATTTAGTGTAATAATAAAAATAATTAACTAAAGTAAAAAACCCGTAAAATTATTACTGCTCACTAGTTGGTTACCTTTCTTCGGTAGCCAGAAATTAAAAATCAGGACAACAGCACCACACTTACAAACAGGGCTCCATGATTCAGAGGAGGAGAGACTGCGCTAAAACTCCATCTAGCGGTATTATTAAGAGCCAGAAAAGATGGGTTAAAATTTGACAGGGAATGTTTTATTTGTTGCTTGTCATTGAGCCAACAGCTATTATGTCCATTAGATATAATTTATAATTATTCTCTTCTCCACAGATACTGTTTGATAAATCATCATGTTTTATATAAGTTTTGCCAACGACATTTATAAATTATATGGACAAAGACTTCCCCTTTGGTCAAACATACCGACTAGCTCGTTGTCCGCACGATGTTATGATGGTTTAACTTCAGTAAAATGCGCATCATTTGAAGACAGTAGTAGTTTAACAGTAGTTAATGTCAAAATAATTTAATTATACATGATTACAAATTATCTTTCGCACCGTTTTTTGCTAAGGAGCGCTATCTAGTAACACGTTCTATGTACTGAAGGACTGCAATGGCAAATGTAGAAAACGTAATAAATTTGGGATAAGGAATACTAAAAATAAAACCGTAAACATCTTTGAAGCTTTATTGATAGAAGGAACTCTGATTGTAAATCTAACATAAGGATCCCAGTCTGATCTAAATTCTGACATAAGTAACCCAGTCTGTTCAGGTTTGTGACATAAATAACCCATTCTGATCCAAAATCTAACATAAAGATCCCAGTCTGGTCAATTTTGTGACATAAGGAACACAGTCTGATTTAATTATGACATAAGAAATCCATTCTGATCCTAAATGTAACATAAAACCCAATCGGATCCAAATTCTCACCCAATCTTTTCAGGTTTGTGACATAAGGAACCCGGGTTGATCCAGTTGTATCAGTCTGGTCTAATTTGTGAGATAAAAAAAACTAGTCTGGTCAAATTTATGACATAAGGAACTCAGTTTGATCCAATTGTAACTTACGAAACCCAAACTGATACAAATTTGAAGAGAATGACATGAGATTAATTGTTAGTTCCAGGTTTCGAATATCAAATTTTTTGTGCGATCGAAAAATCGTCGGTTACCAGTTTTTATGTTGGGAATGTGTTCATGGTACCGATTGAACACCAAATATTAGAGTTATAAGCACTCGGTATTATCACTGAGCCACCAGGTGGCTGAGAAATGTGTAATAAAAATAAAAATTAATATATAATATAAATATTCTATGTCATTTCGTAAAAAAAAATCATAAATTTATAAAATTAACATCATTTGCCATTTTATGGATTTTCATATAGGTTTGAAGATTTACGACACTTGTGGCAACCAGGGAGCAGCAGTGTCGCAGCTGACTGAATGGTTTCCAGAATTATTTTCTGACTCAGAATCTTGTTTAGCCAAGTCAAATGCTTCAGACCGGATTCTTGGTAGGATTTCATAACACTAATATTAAGTAATTACAGTTAATTATAAGGAGATGAACTATTTATTAGGAACATTAAACTTGGTTTAGAATATGTTTTGTTATGTCGGACGTAGCATGATGGCTAGTGTGGTGGGCTGTGTATAAGATGGATCACGATGCGATGTATTGTTGTATAAGTATTAAGAATGAAAGACAATCCCGCTATTTGATTGAAAATTAAAAAAGGTCTTATGAAATAATTTCGTGGGAGCCAGGCGTCTAGTGACTAGTTTACTGAACTGCATATGGGAAGGTCCAGTTTTCCTTCACATTATCTCTGAACGCATTCTACTCTTTCTTCTGTGAGTGGATCAAACGCTGGACAAAGTCTCTATGGAGACGGGCTTACTGCTTTTCCTCTATTGAGATTCGATTTTAGGATAACACTCTAAGTTTACAAAACCTCCTAATGTACTCAGTATAATAAAACAGTACTTGAAGTGCGGCATAATGAGACAGAGTGCCATTTCAATTCTTTTCAGGGGGGCCTGGCATGGCCAAGCGTGTTAAGGCGTGCGACTCGTAATCTGAGGGTCGCGGGTTCGCATCCCGGTCGCGCCAAACATGCTCGCCCTTTCAGCCGTGGGGGCGTTATAATGTGACAGTCAATCCAACTATTCGTTGGTAAAAGAGTAGCCCAAGAGTTGGCGGAGGGTGGTGTTAACTAGCTTCCTTCCCTCTAGTCTTACACTGCTAAATTAGGGACGGCTAGCACAGATAGCCCTCGAGTAGCTTTGTGCGAAATTCAAAAGCAAACAAACAAACAAACTTTTCAGGAGGGCTCCAAACCATTCTGCTATCATTTATTACACTGTAAACTTATCATGAGAGAAAGGCATAACAGACGAGGCAAGATTGAAACAAAGTAGAAGACGGACAGATAAATGAGTCCTCTCGCTAGTGGTTCGGTCGGTGTGACCGAGTTCGTGACCAAAAACTAACTATGAGCTTCCACACGATAATCCGTACCACTGTACATATATTTATGCGTAAATTTATTATTTTATTGCCATTTGAACAGTGTTTATCTAATAATTTCGCCACACAAGTTTGAAAACACTCGTCGATCGTGCAGTTCACGTTACCATAACGAAGGACGTAAAGCAGGAACTGTTTAAAAATACATCATGGAGAATTTCTATTATTATTTTTTCATTATCACACGTAATGTGACTTTATATAACTTGATAAGTTTTAGCTTTTACATTTTCGTTACTTTTATAATAATGAATAAAGAATATACACACAAAAGAAGAAATGTAGTTAATAATTCTCAAACCATCCCTATCCTCTTTTCTCCCACTTCACACCGTGTTTATAATACAATTCAACAAACACTGCTGGAAGTAAAGTAACTAACCTAAACTATCTATACTCATTAACAAACATTACTTTGATATCGTTGTTAGTTTGATGAGTAGACACTTCTCCTGAGTAACTGAGCACAAAAGTATTTATTTATGCTCTGTCCACTACGGGTATCGAAACCCGTTGTCTTGTGTTGTAAATCCACAGACATACCGTTGTACCACTGTTGTTCTATCTCTATCTGACATACTTATTCCTCTTGGATCTGGAGGGGTTTTCAACGGCTGAGGTATCCCTCCACAACTCTCAGTGCTTGCAATAATACATAATTTTGTATCTCCTCCTATTTAGTTCTCTTACGTTTAGCAGGACATAAAGATTTTTTGTTTTCAGATAAACATATTTTAAACGTCAGATCTTACTAAGCCTAGATTTATCGTATAAAAATCCAAATAGAGAAACAAATAGTGTTATTTCAGAAGGTGCATCAATTTATATACTCGGGGATTGCACATGCGCCTCTACGTCACAAACAAACCATGGAGAAAATGGCTGACGAGTCCACTTGTCTTTGTAAAACCTGTTCTTCCATATCATTCACAAATATTTTGTTTGTGGCTTGAGTGCGTCTTCGTTTTGTAGGGTTGAGGTACGTCCAATAGGGACGCGAGCAGTGCCGTTTGGAGGAGCTCTCCGCGGCTCGATTGAAACTATCTCTACCTATCAGTGAGAACAAAGTTTTTTTATGCTCTTCACGTGGCTCAAAAGATGGCCAATGAAAATATTGATTCTGAAATTCAGCGGTGCTTTGTTGTATAACTGCAAATTAAGTATATACAAGAGGGAATCCTCAATAGTCGCGGCACTTGAAATTATTTTAGGCAGAATTTGAGTAAATTAATCTCTGAATCTTAGGACGAGGTCAAATACATAAACTGAAAGGATTTGGTCTTCTGATTCCAATTCACCAACGACCAGAACACAATTATCCCACACTTTAAGAATAAAAACCGGTTTTCAGAAACCACGACACAATTAGCTCAGATTAGCCCATTGATAAACAAAAGAAACACATGTTTACAGCACTTGTGTGACGGCCATTGGAGAAACAAACAGACTGCATTCTCTTTCTCTTCAGTTTGATGGAAGTCAATTGTCCTATGACCATATCAGGTACAGCTGTAGGCCAAATATTCCATCTTGTTTAATCCTGAAATAAACACTGCACCCACGTCTTAAAGTTTAAATTAATTATGTGTAAACCTAGATGTACATTCATGCGACCCACAGGAATACTCGCTAACCCTCTATGACGTATTGGGTTTTATGCGCGTGAACTCGAGTCGTATTGGTATAGGTCAAGTAGTCCAGGTTTACCGGACCCTCCCGTAATACCTGGACTTGTGACAAACTACTCGGTGTGTTTTCCCTCCTTTGTGTGGTGCTATATAAGGTTGTTATGTTAAAAGTCTGGTTTCTAGAGTGCATTATAAGCACCAGAAGGGAAGAGTTATAAATCTGAAAAAAAATATATATTTTTCGCATTTTTACGATAAATTTAGGAAAGTACGAATGTTCTGGCCGATAATTTATTGGACAAACAAAGTAAGTAGTAGCCACACTAGGTTTGTTATACCAACGAGGCCTTTCGTAGATACCAAGGATCATCAGGTAGGCTGGCATGCAACAGACATTGTCTGGGCTGTATACATATATCACCAGTTTTAATGAACAACACTTATTATGATGTGAATACAATGAAACTGGTGAACTGAAATTATTATTAATATTATTTACACAATATATAAGTAATTTTAGGTAATAATTAATAAGACGTTTATTTTAACACTGTTTTTGTATTCATTTTTTAAATCGGAATTAATTTTACAATTGTTCACAAGTACTGGCAAACCCTGAACCAAGTCTTCTAAACCATATTGTTTGCTTCTTTTTTTTTAAATTTCGCTGAAAGCTACACGAGCAGTGTAAGACTAGAGAGAAGGCAGCTAGTCATCACCACCCACCGCCAACTCTTGGGCTACTCTTTTACCAACGAATAGTAGGTTTTACCTACACGTTATAACGCCTCCACAATTGAAAGGACAAGCGTATTTGGAAAAACAGCGATTTGAGCCCTCAAACCTCACATTACGAGTCGAGCTTCCCTAACCACTTGGCTATGTTGGGACCCCATAGTATCAACGTGAAAAAACCACATTATTAATTCTAAAAACCCGTGAGTGAAATTAAAGGAATATTTGTTAAGACATGTCAAACAAACTCTGTCATATTCCCTGTTATCGTGTAACTGTTATTCTTTAGGTTAAAATACTTACAATAAAATATCAAGTGAAACACTTCTAGTATGCGCAATGTTTTCGTTTCTCTTTGTTTTAGTACAAAGTTACACAATGGGCTATCTGTGCTCTGCCCACCACGGGTATCGAAACCCGGTTTTTAGCGTTGTAAGTCCACAGACATCCCGCTGAGTCACTGGGGGGCACTCACCAGGGGTACACAGGGATTGGATCATTATTTTTCCCCTAACATACCTTTCGCTCTAAAGTGAGGAATACGTTTTTTGAGTGTCACGAACCGTGAATCTTCCGAATCACAGTCCGGTCACAATAACTATTATGCCACGCCTGCCATCATATCCAGAAGGAATTCAAAAGCCTCATAATTTGGTTTTACAGTACAAGGAACGAATATAATTATTTCTCGCATTTCGAAAATAAAATATTAATTCTATAATTAATTCTATTTTATAGAAACTGATTTCACGTGATAATATTTCTATCTTATCTTAGTATCTAATGACAATTCATTATCCACAAGCCGTTCCTCAATATAGATTACCATTAACAAGAAATTACAGGGACTGTTTCGCACTTTTATTCGTAGGTTTAATCGATACGACGAGGTTAACAAGTCTGCCTCACGTGATTGGTTCTCTTCATGATTACGCAATACCCATAATTCCATTAGATTTCCGCTCAGCGATTTCTCCGGATCATCTTGCAATGGTTCGTAATTCTTTATGAAAAACAAACAAATTGTTCTCAGAAATATTGTATGTCAAGGAATTATAAATGTATATTTGACTTCCAAATGAACAGCTAATTTTTAGTTAACGAACTCGTTTATGAATAAAAAAAAATATATATCATGTCACTCTTAGAATGTTTATTGCCAAAAACATATTAAAAATCTAATTCGAAAGGTTTTATATTTTACTAGTCTCGTTATGAGCTACCATATGTCTCTCTGATATTTCTTATTTTCGGTTCTGTTAGTAGATAGTTTACTAAAGTAGTCACACACTAGTAGCCACATGTTAGATGTCATACGCTAGTAGTCACATGTTAGATGTCACACACTGGTATCCACATGTTAGATGTCACACACTGGTATCCACATGCTAGGTGTCATACATTGGTATCCACATGCTAGGTGTCATACATTGGTATCCACATGTTAGATGTCACACACTGGTATCCACATGTTAGATGTCACACACTGGTATCCACATGTTAGATGTCACACACTGGTATCCACATGCTAGGTGTCATAACTACTAACCACATACTGAATGTCATACACCAGGAGCCACATATAATTGTTAATTGTACAGTACCCAAGTTTGAAGGGATACGTGCAATAAGATTTATGATTTTGTCTTATTTTAAGTGTAAATAATGCCCGTACATATAAGGTCTGTGGTTTTATGGTATCTTAAGTTTAAAGAATATCCGTACATATATAAGGTTTGTAGTTTTATCCTATCTTAAGTATGAATAATATCCGTACATATATAAGGTTTGTAGTTTTATCCTATCTTAAGTGTGAATAATATCCGTCATATATAAGGTTTGTAGTTTTATCCTATCTTAAGTGTGAATAATATCCGTACATATATAAGGTTTGAAGTTTTATCTTAAGTGTGAATAATATCCGTACATATACAAGGTTTGTAGTTTTATCCTATCTTAAGTGTGAATAATATCCGTACATATATAAGGTTTGTAGTTTTATCTTAAGTGTGAATAATATTCGTACATATATAAGGTTTGTAGTTTTATCTTAAGTGTGAATAATATTCGTACATATATAAGGTTTGTAGTTTTATCCTATCTTAATTATGAATAATATCCGTACATATATAAGGTTTGTAGTTTTATCCTATCTTAATTATGAATAATATCCGTACATATATAAGGTTTGTAGTTTTATCCTATATTAAGTGTGAATAATATCCGTACATATATAAGGTTTGTAGTTTTATCTTAAGTGTGAATAATATCAGTACATATATAAAGTTTGTAGTTTTATCTTACTTTAATGTAAACACTAGTCTCACCATCTCATTGTTTGAGCTTTTTATTCTAAACGAAATTTTAGTAAGTTTAAAAGTTTCACGTGAGCTGGTTTTGATATCACTTTCTTTTTGCGGCTGTTGTTTAAAATGACCGACTTTGTCAATTGTTTTAGACCATAGCAGAAGTCGCCCTCGACATGGAATGGAATAAAATTGCTGTCTTACATACGAGCGACAAGCACAGTATTCGCTTAACTGAAACACTTGGTCATCTGGCTGCGATTGGAAACCTGTGTATTGTTAAAGTAAAAAGCATCCAATGGAAAGAAGATGAAGGTATTCTGTCCGGGAGAAAACTGTATGGTAAGCTACTGAACAGCCTCGCCGTTGAGTTGGAAGATAAAACTCCAGTTATTGTGATTGGATATGGACTTATTATACAACGATTCATCCAGGCGATGGCTGAAAACCTACAAATGGTGGCAAGGTTTCAGTGGATCTTTTCTTGGATTCCAGATATGGATTCTCTCACCAGCTTAGCAAATGCATTGAACGAAAGAAATATCTTCTCTGTCGCTGTCTATCCGCAAGCTGTCCGTCAGCTGGAGAATTATTGGGCCGAGCTACAGGATTTGGGTTCCACAACTCTGCAGGAAAACCGCTGGTTTCTAGAGTACATTATGAGTAGCAAAAATTGCAGTGTTAGAGGTCTAGAAGGGTTACAGTTTAAAATCTTCCAGTTTGTTCTAATCACCGTCTTTTAGTGTCTCCTGGACAGGTATTGTTAAGAACATCACGAGCTATTCCAAGCATTCACGCGCTCTTTACTTATGCCCACGCGCTTCGTAAAGCTTGGGAAATCAAGTGTTCTGGACGCCCTGGTGCTTGTTCGTCTTTCCAACAGATGTCAGGACGAGAATTTATGTGGCAGTACTTGAAGCCTTTAGAATTTACTCTTAGAGCCAATAACAGGAGTCCTCCTGAAGTAAGCGGCCAGAAATTTAGAGGAAGTCAACTGGGAAGAGTGGATAATATACATTTAGGTTTAACATTGTACACATTTAATAAAACAGTGGGAGTAGAACCTCGACAGGTACGTTTTCCACAATATTACAGGAATATTAGTTATGGCCGGTAACTAGGTGGACGTTCAGAACTCTGGTTAGGTAGCGAACTCAATGTTTGTGTCCCACCCTCGTCAGATGGATGGAGATAAAAACGTCCAAGACAGGTGCTGATTTTTACCTCTTTCACTTCCTGGAATTTTCTTAAAATAAAAACATTAAAATAGATTCTTTTTATTTTGTTTACTTTGTCTTTTAAAGGGAAATTTCTCCCAACCTCCTGTTTAAAAAACAAACAAACAAGCAAAAATCAAAAACAAGTGAAATTAATAAATGCCAAAAAGATTCCTTTTACCAATTGGGTTTGAGAGAATAATTTTCATTAACGTGAAACGCATTTCTGAAAATTAGGAAATAAATAAACGAATATTTTACAGTTAACCTTAATGCAAGAACAGAAATAATAAAAATGTCGCTGGAGTTCTAAGAATGTCGACATAGTTACCAGTTCAACTGAAATATCTGTTGGTATGATATGAAGTGACTGTTCAACAGAACAGTGGGGGTTAAATGTGATTCATCCAGTCCTAAAGCTGTAAATGTGTAATCTTCTCGTTGGATAAAATGTTTTTTTTTTTCTATTCCTAGTACTTTTAATCCCAATCTAACCCTAATACTTTACCTCCCATTCTAACACTAACACTCTTATTATCGTTCTAACCCTAAGACATTTAATATTATTCTAACCTAAACACTTTTAATATTATTCTGATACTAATACCTTGCATATCATTCTAACTCTAAAACATTTAACATTGTTCTAACCCTAATACCTTTAATTCCACTCTAACCCTAACACTGTTAATATCGTTTTAATCTTAACATATTTAATCCCATTCTAACACTAACACTCTTATTATCGTTCTAACCCTAAGACATTTAATATTATTCTAACCTAAACACTTTTAATATTATTCTGATACTAATACCTTGCATATCATTCTAACTCTAAAACATTTAACATTGTTCTAACCCTAATACCTTTAATTCCACTCTAACCCTAACACTGTTAATATCGTTTTAATCTTAACATATTTAATCCCATTCTAACACTAACACTCTTATTATCGTTCTAACCCTAAGACATTTAATATCATTCTAACCTTAACACTTTTAATATTGTCCTGATACTAATACCTTTCATATCATTCTAGCCCTAAAACATTTAACATCGTTCTAACCCTAATACCTTTAATCCCACTCTAACACTAACACTGTTAATATCGTTTTAATCCTAACACATGTAATCCCATTCTAACACTAACACTCTTATTATCGTTCTAACCCTAAGACATGTAGTATCATTTTAATCTTAACACCTTTAATATTGTCCTGATTTTAATACCTTTCATATCATTCTAACCCTAAAACATTTAACATCGTTCTAATTCTAACACCTTGAATATCATTTATTTTAAAAACAGAAAAATCTTCAAATTGAATTTCGATAAATTCTACTTTATTCATCGTTTAGAAATGTTCCAGTAAAGATATGGAAACGTCATATTTCTGTATGCATGTATGTGTTTCTGTTTATATGAGAGGGGGGGGGTAATTACAGTTCTTAAGGAAAAGTTCTGGTACCTAAACAAGTGCCAAAACCTTTTGATAAACAAATAACTTTAGTTATAATGTTTTATATTTAATGCAGTGGTAATGCACATTGAGAAAAGTGTTTATATATTTAATGCAAGCGAATTAAGTTCTGGAAGACACGAAGCAAGATTTATTTAAAATGTCCTTTTTACTTCCAGAACGATCCTAAAATATCCTTAAAACGATTAGCATTAGTTTATATTTAATGGCCAAATATTACTTTTAGTGGATACTCGCTCTTTTATTTTAATGGTTTTCACCACTCACACCACTGTAAAGTAGTGTGTTGTCTGTCAATCAGTAAGTAAACACTAAAATGACGTCACATAAGGGACGTTTAACATTGCAATTTGTACTCTCTTGACGTCAGTAAAACGTGCGCATATCATGAATCACGAGAAGAATCATGTAACTTATAATATAGTATGACATGTGAACTGTAAAAGCAAGAAGTAAAAATATTTGTTACCCCTCATTTTGGTTTTTGTTTACTCTTGAAATAAAACATCTTCGGGGACCATGCGAAAGTACACCTTGTTTTGGAAGTTTCTACGACTATTTATGATTCATTGTGGCCAGTTACACATCACAGAGGACTGGCCACTTGATCCGATTAACAGTAAGAAAATATTAGCTCGTACATAACAAAAGTCAAATAATGTTTAACTCTGAAATTATTTGTTTTCTTTTTTGAATTTCACGCAAAGCTACGCGAGGGCTATATGCGCTAGCCGTCCCTGATTTAGCATTGTAAGTCTAAAGGGAAGGCAGCTAGTCATCACCACTCACCGCCAACTCTTGGGCTACTCTTTTACCAACGAATAGTGGGATTGACCATCACATTATAAGTTGTCATTCGAGCCTCGAGCAAATGATTTTCAAATTAAGACTGATATTGTGATGTAGGTAACTGATCTACCGTTATCATAAAATCATTAAGACAGTTAGGCTTGAAGCAGCGGTAAAAAGTAACACATTCAAATCAACACGTTGTATGTTTGGATATAGATGTACTCAGAATGTGAGTTTCTTCAAAACTGAGGCCTTAATTTCTTACTTCACTAGAGATATTTTCCTTATGGGTTTTATTCTTTAACATAATTTTTAATTCTTAAGAAAGCAATCAATAACTGGTACAACAAGTGTATGTATTTGTAAGGCAGTTTGTGGTGCCGTCAGAGGTTAACACCTGTTACGCATGCTCAATATATGCTAACTCCTATCACGCACGCGCAGCAAGGTTAACTCCGTCACGCATGCTCGCTAGATGCTAACTCCTATCGCGCATGCTTATTATTTCAATAAATGATATGTTTGTGTTTTTTCACCTCAAAGTATTACCTTCAAACATTCTTTATTTTTTCTTTCATGCAGTTAGTGTTTTACGACAGCGTTCGATCTCACGTTGTTGACAGTCATTTTGAATATTATCCCTCAACGTGTTCAACAAGTGGATGTACGTACTGTGTAAAGTAAGTCGGTGTCTCGTGACTTGGAGTGTTATAACAACTGTATGAGTTTGGTGAATTTAAAACGATTTGTGTTCCTCATCAATCATAATTACCACAGACATCCGCAAGGAAGAACTTGCTTCCCCGGATTATCTCATTAAAGTAAATTTAAAGAAATATGTATGATAAATATTTCTATTTTGTATCTCAGAGTAAATTGTCTGGGAGGGGGAATCGTTGGAAACAAAGCGTTCAACATATGATACTAAATTAACTTGACAAAAACACGTAAGCGAAATCTCTAGTAAAATCTGGCGAAGAGTAGACAACGTTCGAGGTCTGTCTGGGGTTAATACAGGAGCAACACAAAAACATATATTAACAATATACAAACTGTACATCAGACAAGTTACAGGACATGATCCCAGCAAGAATCAATGTAGATATTAACAATATACAAACTACATCAACATACAGAGTTCCTACATCAACATACAGAGTCTTTACATCAACATAAAGAGTTCCTACATCAACATAAAGAGTTCCTACATCAACATAAAGAGTTCCTACATCAACATACAGAGTCTTTACATCAACATAAAAAGTTCCTACATCAACATAAAGAGTTCCTACACCAACAGAAAGAGTTTCTACATCAACATAAAGAGTTCGAACATCAACATACAGAGTCTATACATCAACATACAGAGTCCCTACATCAACATAAAGAGTTCCTACATCAACAGAAAGAGTTCCTACATCAACAGAAAGAGTTCCTACATCAACATAAAGAGTTCCTACATCAACAGAAAGAGTTCCTACATCAACATAAAGAGTTCCTACATCAACAGAAGGAGTCCCTACATCAACATAAAGAGTCCCTACATCAACATACAGAGTTCCTACATCAACATAAAGAGTCCCTAAATCAACATACAGAGTTCCTACATCAACATAAAGAGTCCCTACATCAACATACAGAGTCCCTACATCAACATACAGAGTTCCTACATCAACATACAGAGTCTATACATCAACATAGAGTCCCTACATCAACATAAAGAGTTCCTACATCAACATAAAGAGTTCGAACATCAACATACAGAGTCTATACATCAACATACAGAGTCCCTACATCAACATAAAGAGTTCCTACATCAACAGAAAGAGCTCCTACATCAACATAAAGAGTTCGAACATCAACATAAAGAGTTCCTACATCAACAGAAAGAGTTCCTACATCAACATAAAGAGTTCGAACATCAACATAAAGAGTTCCGCGATCAACAGAAAGAGTTCCTACATCAAAATAAAGAGTCCCTACATCAACATAAAGAGTTCCTACATCAACAGAAAGAGTTCCTACATCAACATACAGAGTTCCTACATCAACAGAAAGAGTTCCTACATCAACATAAAGAGTTCCTACATCAACAGAAAGAGTTCCTACATCAACATACAGAGTTCCTACATCAACAGAATGAGTTCCTACATCAACATAAAGAGTCCCTACATCAACAGAAAGAGTCCCTACATCAACATACAGAGTCTTTACATCAACATAAAGAGTTCCTACATCAACAGAAAGAGTTCCTACGTCAACATACAGAGTCTTTACATCAACATAAAGAGTTCCTACATCAACATAAAGAGTTCCTACATCAACAGAAAGAGTTCCTACATCAACATAAAGAGTTCGAACATCAACATAAAGAGTTCGAACATCAACATACAGAGTCTATACATCAACATACAGAGTCCCTACATCAACATAAAGAGTTCCTACATCAACAGAAAGAGTTCCTACATCAACATACAGAGTTCCTACATCAACAGAAAGAGTTCCTACATCAACATAAAGAGTTCCTACATCAACAGAAAGAGTCCCTACATCAACATAAAGAGTCCCTACATCAACATAAAGAGTTCCTACATCAACATAAAGAGTCCCTACATCAACAGAAAGAGTCCCTACATCAACATAAAGAGTCCCTACATCAACATAAAGAGTTCCTACATCAACAGAAAGAGTTCCTACATCAACATACAGAGTTCCTACATCAACATAAAGAGTTCCTACATCAACAGAAAGAGTTCCTACATCAACATAAAGAGTCCCTACATCAACATACAGAGTCCCTACATCAACATACAGAGTTCCTACATCAACATAAAGAGTTCCTACATCAACATAAAGAGTTCCTACATCAACATAAAGAGTTCGAACATCAACAGAAAGAGTTTCTACATCAACATACAGACTTCCTACATCAACAAACAGAGTCTATACATCAACAAACAGAGTCTATACATCAACATACAGAGTCCCTACATCAACATAAAGAGTTCCTACATCAACAGAAAGAGTTCCTACATCAACATAAAGAGTTCCTACATCAACATAAAGAGTTCGAACATCAACATAAAGAGTCCCTACATCAACATACAGAGTTCCTACATCAACATACAGAGTTCCTACATCAACATACAGAGTCTATACATCAACATACAGAGTCCCTACATCAACATAAAGAGTTCCTTCATCAACATAAAGAGTTCGAACATCAACATACAGAGTCTATACATCAACATACAGAGTCCCTACATCAACATAAAGAGTTCCTACATCAACAGAAAGAGCTCCTACATCAACATAAAGAGTTCGAACATCAACATAAAGAGTTCCTACATCAACAGAAAGAGTTCCTACATCAACATAAAGAGTCCCTACATCAACATAAAGAGTTCCTACCTCAACAGAAAGAGTTCCTACATCAACATAAAGAGTTCCTACATCAACAGAAAGAGTTCGTACATCAACATACAGAGTTCCTACATCAACAGAAAGAGTTCCTACATCAACATAAAGAGTCCCTACATCAACAGAAAGAGTCCCTACATCAACATACAGAGTCTTTACATCAACATAAAGAGTTCCTACATCAACAGAAAGAGTTCCTACATCAACAGAAAGAGTTTCTACATCAACATAAAGAGTTCGAACATCAACATACAGAGTCTATACATCAACATACAGAGTCCCTACATCAACATAAAGAGTTCCTACATCAACAGAAAGAGTTCCTACATCAACAGAAAGAGTTCCTACATCAACAGAAAGAGTTCCTACATCAACATACAGAGTTCCTACATCAACAGAAAGAGTTCCTACATCAACATAAAGAGTCCCTACATCAACAGAAAGAGTCCCTACATCAACATACAGAGTCTTTACATCAACATAAAGAGTTCCTACATCAACAGAAAGAGTTCCTACATCAACAGAAAGAGTCCCTACATCAACATAAAGAGTCCCTACATCAACATAAAGAGTTCCTACATCAACAGAAAGAGTTCCTACATCAACATAAAGAGTTCCTACATCAACATACAGAGTCTTTACATCAACATAAAGAGTTCCTACATCAACATAAAGAGTTCCTACATCAACAGAAAGAGTTCCTACATCAACATATAGAGTTCGAACATCAACATAAAGAGTTCGAACATCAACATACAGAGTCTATACATCAACATACAGAGTCCCTACATCAACATAAAGAGTCCCTACATCAACAGAAAGAGTCCCTACATCAACATACAGAGTCTTTACATCAACATAAAGAGTTCCTACATCAACATAAAGAGTCCCTACATCAACAGAAAGAGTCCCTACATCAACATACAGAGTCTTTACATCAACATAAAGAGTTCCTACATCAACAGAAAGAGTTCCTACATCAACAGAAAGAGTTCCTACATCAACATACAGAGTTCCTACATCAACAGAAAGAGTTCCTACATCAACATAAAGAGTCCCTACATCAACAGAAAGAGTCCCTACATCAACATACAGAGTCTATACATCAACATACAGAGTTCCTACATCAACATAAAGAGTTCCTACATCAACATAAAGAGTCCCTACATCAACAGAAAGAGTCCCTACATCAACATACAGAGTCTTTACATCAACATAAAGAGTTCCTACATCAACAGAAAGAGTTCCTACGTCAACATACAGAGTCTTTACATCAACATAAAGAGTTCCTACATCAACATAAAGAGTTCCTACATCAACATAAAGAGTTCCTACATCAACAGAAAGAGTTCCTACATCAACATAAAGAGTTCGAACATCAACATAAAGAGTTCGAACATCAACATACAGAGTCTATACATCAACATACAGAGTCCCTACATCAACATAAAGAGTTCCTACATCAACAGAAAGAGTTCCTACATCAACAGAAAGAGTTCCTACATCAACATAAAGAGTTCCTACATCAACATAAAGAGTTCCTACATCAACAGAAAGAGTCCCTACATCAACATAAAGAGTCCCTACATCAACATAAAGAGTTCCTACATCAACATAAAGAGTCCCTACATCAACAGAAAGAGTCCCTACATCAACATAAAGAGTCCCTACATCAACATAAAGAGTTCCTACATCAACAGAAAGAGTTCCTACATCAACAGAAAGAGTTCCTACATCAACATAAAGAGTTCCTACATCAACAGAAAGAGTTCCTACATCAACATAAAGAGTCCCTGCATCAACATACAGAGTCCCTACATCAACATACAGAGTTCCTACATCAACATAAAGAGTTCCTACATCAACAGAAAGAGTTCCTACATCAACATAAAGAGTTCCTACATCAACATAAAGAGTTCGAACATCAACATAAAGAGTCCCTACATCAACAGAAAGAGTTCCTACATCAACATACAGAGTTCCTACATCAACATACAGAGTCTATACATCAACATACCGAGTCCCTACATCAACATAAAGAGTTCCTACATCAACAGAAAGAGTTCCTACATCAACATAAAGAGTTCCTACATCAACATAAAGAGTTCGAACATCAACATAAAGAGTCCCTACATCAACATACAGAGTTCCTACATCAACATACAGAGTTCCTACATCAACATACAGAGTCCCTACATCAACATACAGAGTTCCTACATCAACATACAGAGTTCCTACATCAACATACAGAGTCTATACATCAACATAGAGTCCCTACATCAACATAAAGAATCCCTACATCAACATAAAGAGTCCCTATATCAACATAAAGAGTTTCTACATCAACAGAAAGAGTTCCTACATCAACATACAGAGTTCCTACATCAACATAAAGAGTTCCTACATCAACAGAAAGAGTTCCTACATCAACATAAAGAGTTCCTACATTAACATAAAGAGTTCGAACATCAACAGAAAGAGTTCCTACACGAACAGAAAGAGTTCCTACATCAACATACAGAGTTCCTACATCAACATACAAAGTTCCTACATCAACATAAAGAGTTCCTACATCAACAGAAAGAGTTCCTACATCAACATAAAGAGTTCCTACATCATCATAAAGAGTTCGAACATCAACATACAGTGTTCCAACATCAACATACAGAGTTCCTACATCAACATAAAGAGTCCCTACATCAACAGAAAGAGTTCCAACATCAACATACAGAGTCCCTACATCAACAGAAAGAGTTCCAACATCAACATACAGAGTCTCTACATCAACATACAGTGTCCCTAGATCAAGATATAATGTTCCTAGATGAACATACGGAGTTCGGGGATCAGCGTACAGAGTCCCGAGACGATTATACGGAGTTTCGAGATAACAAATTTACACTTTACACACAAATGTGTATACATCCAGCAACTCCAGGACAAACTTCTAAGCAGGACATTCGAATATTTTAAGAAAAACGTGCGCAAAAATGAACTGTTTCGCACATTAGATCGCTCTGTCATACAGAATGGAAATGAACCTTAGAACCTCTGATCTATTAACATGTACTATAGGTTTAGTCAATAGACACCTCTTCGTAGACTTATCGTTTATAAAGAGAGTATTAATAGAGTATTTGTGTGAAAATATATAGTGTAAATTATGAAGTGAAGCAACATTAGCACATGTGGACTACAAATAGCAAGTGTATCCTTGTGGGAAAGCGGAATATAAATTCACATGACTCTAGTAAGGGCAAATATCGTACTCTAAATTTTCGTGTATTCAACGCCTTTATGTCAGTGTTAATCATTGATATAGTTTGCCCACCACATCGGTGCAGATGAAGGAAGAGGTCAAGTTTACAGCTGACTCCCCCAGGTCTATATGGTTTTCACTTGACCTTTCCCCCCTAGGCCCATATGGTTTTAACCTAATGCTCACAAATTCATATGCATATGCTTTTAGTTTGACCCGTCCAGGTTCATATAGTTTTAACATAATCATCCAAGGTCGATATGGTTTGCATCTTCCCCCTCCAAGGTTCATATGGTTTTCGCCTGACCCTTCCAGGTCCATATGGATCTGAATTCCGGTGAAGGATACAGAGCACTGTTCACAAGAAACATCAAGAACTCGAGACCTTTGTTTAGTCTTTTCTGTTAAAAAATATCTAAACATCGCCTCTCTGTCCAGAGAATACCTTGGGAACGACAACTGGTATGATTACATTGCGTGTTGGGACTGACACTCAGTTACTGCTGACTGCGTTTTACCACTTATCTGTTGCTTCATTTACTGGTTCGTGCAGATGGAATCTGGAAAGAAACCAGAACCATAACACTGCTCTGAAATTTCCAGAAGAGAACTCTATATGATCTGTTTCTTTTGAGAACTGACTTCATATAAATTGTAGTTTTAAACACAAATCTTGTTTAGAGTCCACGAACCTGAGAGTGAGAAAGAAGTTCTTTACTACATTAAATAGTCTAGGTTTGGGGCTGTTTGTTCTTAAGTAACGACAATGCTACATTATAGACTATCTGTACTGTGCCCACCGCAGGTATCTAAATCCAGTTTTTGGCGTTGTAACTCTCATACTTACCGCTGAGCCAAAGGAGAGCAGACCATGGCTAACGATCTTATGAACAATCTGTGATTTGATTTTCTACAATAAATGATCTTTGTCTTGGTAATATATCAACGAGACAGCTTTTGTACACAATAATATAAAGACAACACATGCTACAGCATAAAACTCGGTCCTACTTGGACTCAACGTGTTTCTACTTTAAGCCTAATGCCAGTATTTAGCTTCAGTAAAGCCCGGCATGGCCAAGCGTGTTAAGGCGTGCGACTCGTAATCTGAGGGTCGCGGGTTCGCATCCCCGTGGCGCCAAACATGCTCGCCCTCCCAGCCGTGGGGGCGTTATAATGTGACAGTCAATCCCACTATTCGTTGGTAAAAGAGTAGCCCAAGAGTTGGCGGTGGGTGATGATGACTAGCTGCCTTCCCTTTAGTCTTACACTGCTAAATTAGGGACAGCTAGCGCAGATAGCCCTTGAGTAGCTTTGTGCAAAATTAAAAAAAAACAAAAAAGCTTGAGCAAATAATGAGGGGAACCCCAAGTGTCACCTTGCGTACAAAATAAGGGGAACCTCTGTGTCACATCACTGCTCGGTTTGATCCAAATATCACTTTGTTCACAGTAATATTTTATAGTGTATTAGATAGTGTGACACATGACGGCTCGGTTCGATCCAAATATCACTTTGTTTACAGCAATATTTGAAAGGATATTAGATAGTGTGACATATAACGGCTCGGTTTGTTCCAAATATCACTTTGTTCACAGTAATATTTTATACTTTATACTGTGTCAAGAATGGAGCTCGTTAAGTCTTTATCTGATTGGTTGAAAGTATGACGTACCGCTATAAATGTAGCAAATGTATTGGCTGTGTATTTGAAAGCTATAAAATAGAGTAAAGTGGAATTAGTTTAAGAACTATTTTATAGAAAATCTGTTCTGATTCACTCCTACTATATAAATTAATTAATTACTAATGAAAATCATCCTAAATTACAATTTGTCTATATTTAGAAAGGTCTATCCAACACTCGCAAACCGAGTGGCCAAATGAAAGTAAATTTTTACAATACTTTAATTCCCAACTTCTGATTGGTTGTAAATATGAGCTTTTCCAATAAAAGGAAAATTGAATACAGAAAATTTGAAATATGTAAGGATTCTATGGTTTATTCAGTCATGTATGGTGATATTTATCTTGAATCAATATATCTTGGTTGGAAGTATAGAGAACCCTGAAAGTAAATGGCAAAGAAGAAAAAAAATATATCCTGTTTTCATTTTACAGCACGCGTGGCCAGGTGTTAGGAAAGTTTTCTTTCTATAAAAACTTTTTTCCTTATAGGAAGTTGAACGTTTATTTTTGTTTTTTGGAATTTCGCACAAAGCTACTCGAGGGCTATCTGTGCTAGCCCTCCCTAATTTAGCAGTGTAAGACTAGAGGGAAGGCAGCTAGTCATCACCACCCACCGCCAACTCTTGGGTTACTCTTTTACCAACGAATAGTGGGATTGACCGTCACATTATACACCCCCACGGCTGGGAGGGCGAGCATGTTTAGCGCGACGCGGGCGCGAACCCGCGAATTACGAGTCGCACGCCTTACGCGCTTGGCCATGCCAGGCCCGAAGTTAAACGTATCTGGAAAGATAGGTTCTTAAGAGATTTTCTACCTTGACTATTTCCAGGAAAGAGAAACACGGGGAGTCACAGATAATCAGATAAGTCATTTTGTGGAAATATATAAACATCAAATACATTTTATTAAGCCGACTGGGTTAGAGTCTAAGGTTAGAGTCTTAACGCACCGCCGAACGTGTTTTGTACTCACAACTCTGGGGAGTACGACAGATACCATGGGCACTCAAACTGGTGGAATATGAGTAACCACATGACTCTTGTTAACTAGTTTTCAACCCTTTTGTCAACAGTTCTAAATTAGGGACGCCAATGCACAAAAATAGGGGTTTCTAATTTGGTCGTTTATGTGTCGCATAATGTGCCAGTCAGGCTAAAAATGTCAGATACTTTTTTTATGGAGTCTCATCTTTGAATTCTGACCAATTCTGATACATCTACTTTAGATCTAATACCACATGTTAAGTACAATAAGAACTGTTTTTTTTAATAATATATATATATATATCATGGTACGTAAATAAACGATTTTTTTTCCTTTTTTTCAATAGAATAGTCCATGGCCAACTGGAAGGTTCCAAAGAAATGCCTGATGAGTTTGTAATGATAGACCAAAGGGCAGATGTCATCATTCCCGTACTTCTGCCAATCCACAAACCGGGATCGTCGCCGCTAGAGTGCAGCACCGCAATTAACAACGACGCTATTCTTGATTTAGAGGCAGCTTTGTGGACACTGGACAAAATTAATAATGATGCGCAATTCTTGCCGGGAGTTCGTTTGGGAGCTGTTGTTATTGACACGTGTGGGTCAGTTCTAAAGGTCGCTCAGCACTTGTCAAGCTTTCTTACAGAAAGCTCCGAGGAACTCGATAGCATCTCAATGTTAGCTGTCGTCTCTGCCACATCACCAGAAGTAGCTGCCATTGCAGAATCAATATTGAGTCCTCTGAACCTCACGAGTGTGTCCACTGAGGACCTTTCAACCGATAAGAAGAGGGATTCTTACGGTTTACAAACAGCTGCATCAGCGAAAACGAAGTCCAAGGCCATCGTCGAAGTCCTCATGCACTTCGGATGGACATTTGTAACAGTTGTTCACAGTACAGATTATGACAGTTTTCGTGGTCTTCGGGCGTTTACCACAGAAGTCAAGTATGCTTCCATCTGTATTGACGTTCAACTTTCAATGGAAGGAGTGGATAATACTGAAACTGGATTATTAAATTTGCACAAGATAATAAGAAAATTGGTGGATTCCAGAAATCGTGGTGTTGCGGTGGTCATCCTTTTTCTGAGTGACCATGATACCGGTCTTTTCTTTTCTGCCTTTCAGAAAGCAACAGCTGATGGATTAGTCGCCCGTAACGATTTTGTTTGGTTAAGAAACGGAGTCAGGGAAGTGGATTTAGATATCTTAGAGAAGTTTGGGAAAGACATTTCTGGTTCCTTGGTTTTCAGGGAAGCCTTTAAAGAGGTCCAGGAATTTGTGACGCACTTCCGGCGACTTAGTCCAGAAACAAACAAACGCAACCCTTGGTTCCAAAAATACACTGAAGAACGTGCTAGGTGTACCGACCCAGAATGTACTGGTTCTTTACGAAATGCTGGGACTGTAAAAGTTATGCAAGCTGTGTTGTCGATCGCTTCTGGTTTGGCTCGCTTCAGAAATGAGTTTTGCAAAGCCGAAAGGGGGCTGTGCCATCATTTACTTCGTCAGCCATCACTACGCCTCAACCTTAACAAATATATTCGGCATACAGCGTCTGCAAGACCAGATGAAAAGAAGTCAATTTTCATATTCAAAGACGATGGAGTTGGCGATGTTCCAATCGAAATATTTAATATGAAGAGAGGAAGTAAGAAGACATTTAATTATCAACAGGTACATTCTGAGAACCTAAGTATTACCTGACGTTGTTACCTCGTATCCAAATCTTTACAATTGATCATTTCTGTATACGTTTAAATAGTATTTCCTCTTGATTAAAATAACACGTTCTTAATGTTTTTGCTATAGCATAATAACTTCAAAATATGTAATTTAAAAGTAAAGCTTCAAGTACAGTGTGCACATCATGCCAGGCGCTAACGAAATGACGTTTTCCCATAGACCCATTATATGTATTGTGTTATATGTATTATATGTATGTGTTATATGTATTGTGTTATATGTATTATATGTATGTGTTATATGTATTGTGTTATATGTATTATATGTATGTGTTATATGTATTGTGTTATATGTATGTGTTATATGTATTGTGTTATATGTATTATATGTATGTGTTATATGTATTATATGTGTGTGTTACCATCTATCACCCAAAATTGATTGTCTCAGTTATCGTAATTTTTGTCATGGTAACTGGAAACTGTCCGATGGTGGACATTAAGCATTTGTTTCAGTATTTTTCCTGTACAAGAAGGGGAAAAACCTCTGAAACAAGCCACACTTCCATGTTTAAATAATTTGGCTTATATCACACAGAGTTGATTGGTTATTTAAATAGGCACTGTTCAATGGTGTAAGTCAGCTACTATCTTTTAAGATTTCTGCCCGAGATGGTAAAAACCATCTTTAAATATGGCTCTTTTCCATCTTTTTTATATGTTTTTGACTCTGAATTTAGAAACAAACTAAGTGTGTCGTTTATTACATTCCACAAAGCAGGGTGACCCTGACATGGCCTGGTGGTTAGGGTCGCGAGTTAGAATCCCTGTCACATAGAACATGCTCGCTATTTCAGTCGTGGGGATGTTATAATGTTACAGTCGACCCACTCGTCGTTGATAAACGAATAGTCCAAGAGTTGGCGATGGGTATTGTTGACTAGCTGCCTTACCCTAGTCTATCGCTGGTAAATTAGAGACGGCTAATGTAGAATTTTTTTTTTGCAGTTTAGCAGAAAATTCATAAACAAACCAAAAATTACTGATTTAGTAACGACACAAAGAATGTTTATAGGTAGCCCAACATTGGGTATTGAAATGTGATTTCCATCGTTTGAAGTCCGCAGACATACTGTTGTGGCCTGGGGAGTATCATATAACATTGTTTTTACATAGTTTTTGCTTCCTTAGTGGTAGTCTAAATTTAGTATTATCTTCGAGGTTAACTTTCGTATCCAAGAAACATAACCTTGTCAAAACAAACGTTCATGTTGAAATAAATTGTATGAAAGAACAAATTCTGCAAAAAGGTGGGGTGAAAGTTAATTAAGAAAAAATTGGGGAGCATAAGACCCTTTTTTATATTCACGTTTCTGATTATTTCAGTTGCAATAAGAAAAGAACTCAAGTCACGTGGTATAACCTAGCGGCAGAGGAGATTAATTAACTTTTAAAATGATCAAAAGATATTCTTAAACAGCAACACTGTATACACTACAGATACACAGCCACGAGTTCAGATTAAATATCTACATGTAATGTATTGTTTGTGATGGACCTTTGTTTACAATATGTTTAGTTACAGTTGTACAGCCCCGAGTTCAGGTTAAATATCTACATGTAATGTTTTGTTTCGTGATGGACCTCTGCTTACAATATGTTTAGTTACAGTTGTACAGCCCCGAGTTCAGATTAAATATCTACACGTAATGTTTTGTTTGAGATGGACCTTTGTTTACTATATGTTTAGTTACAGTTGTACAACCCCTAGTTCAGGTTAAATATCTACATGTAATGTTTTGTTTGTGATGGACCTTTGTTTACTATATGTTTAGTTACAGTTGTACAGCCCCGAGTTCAGCTTAAATGTCTACATGTAATGTTTTGTTTGTGATGGACCTTTGTTTACAATATGTTTAATTACAGTTGTACAGCCCCGAGTTCAGATTAAATATCTACATGTAATGTTTTGTTTGTGATGGACCTTTGTTTACTATATGTTTAGTTACAGTTGTACAATCCGTAGTTCTAAGTATAATGTTTTGTTTCGTGATGGACCTCTGTTTACTATATGTTTAGTTACAGTTGTACAATCCATAGTTCTAAGTATAATGTTTTGTTTCATGATGAACCTCTGTTTACTATATGTTTAGTTACAGTTGTACAATCCGTAGTTCTAAGTATAATGTTTTGTTTCATGATGAACCTCTGTTTACTATATGTTTAGTTACAGTTGTACAATCCATAGTTCTAAGTATAATGTTTTGTTTCATGATGAACCTCTGTTTACTATATGTTTAGTTACAGTTGTACAATCCGTAGTTCTAAGTATAATGTTTTGTTTCGTTATGAACCTCTGTTTACTATATGTTTAGTTACAGTTGTACAATCCGTAGTTCTAAGTATAATGTTTTGTTTCGTGATGGACCTCTGTTTACAATATGTTTAGTTACAGTTGTACAACCCTTAGTTCAGGTTAAATATTTACATGTAATGTTTTGTTTGTGATGGACCTCTGTTTATTATATGTTTAGTTACAGTTGTACAATCCGTAGTTCTAAGTATAATGTTTTGTTTCATGATGGACCTCTGTTTACTATATGTTTAGTTACAGTTGTACAATCCGTAGTTCTAAGCATAATGTTTTGTTTCATGATGAACCTCTGTTTACTATATGTTTAGTTACAGTTGTACAATCCGTAGTTCTAAGCATAATGTTTTGTTTCATGATGAACCTCTGTTTACAATGTGTTTAGTTACAGTTGTACAATCCATAGTTCTAAGTAAATGTTTTGTTTCATGATGGACCTCTGTTTACTATATGTTTAGTTACAGTTGTACAATCCGTAGTTCTAAGTATAATGTTTTGCTTCGTGATGAACCTCTGTTTACTATATATTTAGTTACAGTTGTACAATCCGTAGTTCTAAGTATAATGTTTTGTTTCATGATGAACCTCTGTTTACTATATGTTTAGTTACAGTTGTACAATCCATAGTTCTAAGTATAATGTTTTGTTTCATGATGAACCTCTGTTTACTATATGTTTAGTTACAGTTGTACAATCCGTAGTTCTAAGTATAATGTTTTGTTTCATGACCAACCTCTGTTTACTATATGTTTAGTTACAGTTGTACAATCCATAGTTCTAAGTATAATGTTTTGTTTCATGATGAACCTCTGTTTACTATATGTTTAGTTACAGTTGTACAATCCGTAGTTCTAAGCATAATGTTTTGTTTCATGATGAACCTCTGTTTACTATATGTTTAGTTACAGTTGTACAATCCGTAGTTCTAAGCATAATGTTTTGTTTCATGATGAACCTCTGTTTACAATGTGTTTAGTTACAGTTGTACAATCCATAGTTCTAAGTAAATGTTTTGTTTCATGATGGACCTCTGTTTACTATATGTTTAGTTACAGTTGTACAATCCGTAGTTCTAAGTATAATGTTTTGCTTCGTGATGAACCTCTGTTTACTATATATTTAGTTACAGTTGTACAATCCGTAGTTCTAAGTATAATGTTTTGTTTCATGATGAACCTCTGTTTACTATATGTTTAGTTACAGTTGTACAATCCATAGTTCTAAGTATAATGTTTTGTTTCATGATGAACCTCTGTTTACTATATGTTTAGTTACAGTTGTACAATCCGTAGTTCTAAGTATAATGTTTTGTTTCATGACCAACCTCTGTTTACTATATGTTTAGTTACAGTTGTACAATCCATAGTTCTAAGTATAATGTTTTGTTTCATGATGAACCTCTGTTTACTATATGTTTAGTTACAGTTGTACAATCCATAGTTCTAAGTATAATGTTTTGTTTCATGATGAACCTCTGTTTATTATATGTTTAGTTACAGTTGTACAATCCGTAGTTCTAAGTATAATGTTTTGTTTCATGATCAACCTCTGTTTACTATATGTTTAGTTACAGTTGTACAATCTGTAGTTCTAAGTACAATGTTTTGTTTCATGATCAACCTCTGTTTACTATATGTTTAGTTACAGTTGTACAATCCGTAGTTCTAAGCATAATGTTTTGTTTCATGATGAACCTCTGTTTACTATATGTTTAGTTACAGTTGTACAATCCGTAGTTCTAAGCATAATGTTTTGTTTCATGATGAACCTCTGTTTACTATATGTTTAGTTACGGTTGTACAATCCGTAGTTCTAAGTATAATGTTTTGCTTCATGATGAACCTCTGTTTACTATATGTTTAGTTACGGTTGTACAATCCGTAGTTCTAAGTATAATGTTTTGTTTCATGATGAACCTCTGTTTACTATATGTTTAGTTACAGTTGTACAATCCATAGTTCTAAGTATAATGTTTTGTTTCATGATGAACCTCTGTTTACTATATGTTTAGTTACAGTTGTACAATCCGTAGTTCTAAGTACAATGTTTTGTTTCATGATCAACCTCTGTTTACTATATGTTTAGTTACAGTTGTACAATCCGTAGTTCTAAGCATAATGTTTTGTTTCATGATGAACCTCTGTTTACTATATGTTTAGTTACGGTTGTACAATCCGTAGTTCTAAGTATAATGTTTTGTTTCATGATGAACCTCTGTTTACAATATGTTTAGTTACAGTTGTACAATCCGTAGTTCTAAGCATAATGTTTTGTTTCATGATGAACCTCTGTTTACTATATGTTTAGTTACAGTTGTACAATCTGTAGTTCTAAGTACAATGTTTTGTTTCATGATCAACCTCTGTTTACTATATGTTTAGTTACAGTTGTACAATCCGTAGTTCTAAGTACAATGTTTTGTTTCATGATCAACCTCTGTTTACTATATGTTTAGTTACAGTTGTACAATCCGTAGTTCTAAGCATAATGTTTTGTTTCGTGATGAACCTCTGATTACTATATGTTTAGTTACAGTTGTACAATCCGTAGTTCTAAGCATAATGTTTTGTTTCCTGATGAACCTCTGTTTACTATATGTTTAGTTACAGTTGTACAATCCGTAGTTCTAAGTATAATGTTTTGTTTCATGATGAACCTCTGTTTACAATATGTTTAGTTACAGTTGTACAATCCGTAGTTCTAAGCATAATGTTTTGTTTCATGATGAACCTCTGTTTACAATATGTTTAGTTACAGTTGTACAATCCGTAGTTCTAAGTATAATGTTTTGTTTCATGATGGACCTCTGTTTACTATATGTTTAGTTACAGTTGTACAATCCGTAGTTCTAAGTATAATGTTTTGTTTCATGATGGACCTCTGTTTACTATATGTTTAGTTACAGTTGTACAATCCGTAGTTCTAAGTATAATGTTTTGTTTCGTTATGAACCTCTGTTTACTATATGTTTAGCTACAGTTGTACAATCCGTAGTTCTAAGCATAATGTTTTGTTTCATGATGGACCTCTGTTTACAATATGTTTAGTTACAGTTGTACAATCCATAGTTCTAAGTATAATATTTTGCTTCATGATGGACCTCTGTTTACTATACTGTTTACTTTTTTAAAGCGAAGAATAAGAGAAACCATAATTTTACCACTTGTGATCGACTATTTATTTTAATGTAAGACAGATTTTTAATGCGATGTAATAATGATTAGATCTGTTCAGAAGCGAAACATTATTAACATTCATGCATTTAGAACAGCTCTAAGTATAGTGACATTCCAGCATTCGGAGGAGCTGTGATAATTGTGGCATTTCTGAATTTGGAGCAAGTGTAATAATAGTGGCTTGCTTTCGGAGCAGCTATAACAGTAATGGCATTTCATTATTTGGAGCAGTTGTAACAATACTCCAGACTTGCCAAATGTTCAGTCCTATAATGTTCTCGTACTTGTTCCACGAAGCCATTTCTGGATAGATGTATTTTGAGAAGGTTCGAAGTTATAGTGATATGAAATGTTATAGATCTTGACTATTGAAATGATGAAATAGAATTGATAAGTATCTATCAAAGCCATATATTAATTGTCATATATCTCTAAATTGGTACCTATCTGTATAACTTTGGAGTAGATTTCGGGTGTATCTTCGTAGTGAGATTTCATATAACTCTCAATTGGTACTTTTATAACCAATACTCTCTCTATGCTGTGCGGACGCATAACTAATGAACTGCCAGTCATTTCCTCAGAAAAGGTGAGGAACCTGAGCGAGTTGACCCGCTCTAATGGCTCTGACATGACAATGAATAGGCCTAAAGCACAAATAACCAACTGATAACATTGCAAAGCGACTTAATGGTCCAATAAGGTTGATGATCTAAATATACTGTAAAAGAAAGAAAGAAACAAAGTAGTAGCACACAACTGCATATTATCTTGTTTCTGGTGCACGTAAAAAAAAAATTATTCCGCACATAAATGACAAATATTAGAGGGAACATTTTCTATTATTTGGAAAGCTAATCTAAATTTAATATTATGTTAAGTTAAATAAAAGTCTGTGTGTAAAGGATTTCAAGCTGAATCATAAGTTAATAATGTAAAAAAAACAACCTTTTGTTTGATCATGTTCAGGAGCCTTAAGTTACTATACATTGTTTAACCATATTTTTTATATTATATGCGTAAGTTAGCGCCATCTGTGCCAAAACAATGCGTAATAGGTTTGAAGACGAGATCGTAAAAGTAACAAAAAGTTTCAGTAAATTTAGAAGGATAACTTGGCTGGTTTTCGTATTATCATGTGCTGAAGTATCCATACTGTAGAATATTAGAAAATAATTGGGCATATTTGTGATTAACATCAATCTTGGATAATATATTCATATATCTTGAATTATGGTAATTTATTATGTTGAATTCCTCAGGTTGCGGTATTTAATAATCATCTGACCACCTTGGCAAACATGGTAACTTATGGAAATCATGGAGAAGAGTTTCCAATGATGAATACAGTATCCGAATGTAGATCAGAGTGTGGTCGTTGTGAGAGTCCAAACTCAAGGTTTCTGGTTGTACGTTCCAAAGACCAACTGTATTTGGGTGCAACCTTTGGTGTTCACAAGTCATCTTTAAACACCCTAGAGTGTGGAGAGTTGGATTCTTCTGTTGGAATTCAGCACGTGGAAGCATTCTTGTGGGCATTAGACCAGGTCAACAATGACCCTCGAATCTTGCCTGGTGTTACTTTAGGGGGGGTAGTTTTTGACACGTGCAACAGTCGTACAAAGACGTCACAAATTATTTTCGACTTTTTCAGCCAGCCATCACCCTCTCAAACTGAAGCCCGTCCCAAACTCCTATTTCCTGATGACGTAATGGGCTTCATCGCTGACCAGCACTACAATGTAGTGAAGCCTGTTGTTGACCTCACTATTTCTCATCAAGTGACCACGCTGGCACCAGAAGTTACCTCTTCAGAGTTCAATAACCTGAACTGGTATGATTACGTCTTAAGACTATCACTGCCAAACGTTTTGATAGCAGATGCCATGGTGAGGATCTTAAAACTGTTTCGTTGGAACTACATCTCTGTGGTGCATTCTCACAGAAATCATCAAGAGAGAGATCTCTTTCAGAACTTCAAGGCGGGGTCTGATAAAAACCACATCCAGTTGGCCCTGACAGAGAGGGTTCCAGATATTGAAGCTAGCTGGTTGACTATTCTTCGACGATTGAAGTCAAAAAGAGATGATGGAGCGAGGTATGCTATAAAAACTCTGTTTTCAATAGAACTGGTTATTTAGTTTGACAATCAACATAATTTGTTTCAATGTATAACTCATTTAGAATGTTTGCTTAGAAACTTAGGCTTTGTTCAGTAAGAAGAAACTTTAGTAGAAGTGGTATAAAATATTGATGATTTGTGAGAAAAACTCATGAATTGCTGGCTGTGGAGTGTTTGTAATTCTGAACGTAAAGTACTACCAAATATATTGACAAGTTATTGTTTTTCATATTACTTGATCCCAATGAAACTAAGAGATAGTCATAAAAATTTGGTGAAAAGGTTTGGCTTGTTTGTTTTGAATTTCGCGCAAAGCTACACGAGGGCTGTCTCCACTAACCGTCCATAATTTAGCAGCGTAAGAAGAGAGGGAAGGCAGCTCGTCATCACCACCCAAGCGAACTCTTAGGCTACTCTTCTACCAACGAATAGTGGGATTGACCGTAACGTTTGATGCGATGGGGATTCGAACCCGCGACCATTAGATTATGAGTCTAGTGCTTTAACCACCTGGTGAAAAATAAAATATTTAATATTTAAGTAAATCTACATAGTTTCGTAGTAGCAAACTACATATGTTTATAAGTACTAAAATGCAATTTCTATTTTACATATTTTTTCTGTAATTTGCTTGTTTTGAAGTTAAGCACAAATACAATGGGCTGTCTGTGCTCTGCTCACAACGGGTAGTGAAGTCCGGTTTCTAGCGTTATAAGTCCGCAGACATGCCGCTGTGCCACTGCGGGCTCCAGCAATTAGACTCTACGGTAAAAAAGTAGCACGTGCGGCTAATTTGCGTTTCAGTCAAACAGAAATTTCTTTTTATATCAACTATAAACATTTCAACGCGGTAGAAAAATAGATTAACGTGGAAACATGAAGAGTAGGTAATAATTTTACAATGTTTAGGAATAAGAGCGACTTGCTTCACGGAAGCAGTAAGGGTCTGTTAGTTTTAGAAAGAAATAAGAATAAGAAATCTTTTCAATGGAAATACAAAAACATATGGGAATGCATTAACCATGTGGTTGTGTTTGGCTATTAAGAACCTTTTGTTTTCCTCGACAAGTTACTAATCAAATAATTGTTGTTGTTTTTTTAGAGTTGTAGTACTTCTGTTATCTGGTGACCACCTGAAGAGGTTCTTCCAGAGTCTCCAGATGATAACTGAAGAGGGATCTGAGAAATTTGGACACTTTGTTTGGATAACCTATGAGAATCTCGAGGTCTTCCAAAAATTCCACAAATATTCAGTTGGTGCTCTTTCTGTCCGACAGGTGGCGGATCACGTACCTGGTTTCCAGGAATATTTTCAACGTTTGAACATTCGGATGAACCTTAGAAACATTTGGTTCCGAGAATATTGGGAACACGTGTTCGGATGTCGAGGAACAGCCTGCTATAGTGGACACCAGAGTGGATTCCATGATGTTCCTTTATTCCAAGATCCTGGTGTTAAAAACGTGGTGAGCAGTGTCTTTGCCCTAGCCCATAGCTTGGAAGTGGCAAGAGCTCATTTCTGTCCTGGAAGGTCCAGAGGAATTTGTGTCCAGATGAAAGAAAGTCCTGAGTCAAGAGAACTTATCTTAAATTCAACCAAGAATGCTCAAGTAGTTGAAAATGGCAGAATAAGGAAACTCTTTACAGAAAATAACTACGGAACTAAAGGATTAGACATTTTGAACTTCCGTCAAGTGGGAAACAACGCTCACTCTTTTGTAAAGGTATTTATCGTATTAAACCAACAGCTTATGTTCACGTCATAAGAATCGATTATATTTTAGGAGGAATGTCCAGGTTTATAAAAAAAAAAATATGCTTTCACGTGTTATTTGCAACGTTAGGTACTATTGTAAAATATTACTTTAATCCAAGTGTACAGTTTGAATTTCAAAATCGGAAATAAAACTAGAAGAAGTTGTTTTGGACACATTTTATTTTTCTTCACCACAGATTGGACATTACACAGAAGCAGAAGGATTGGATGTAGATATGAATAAGATTGATGGCTTTGACAACAGTGGCCATGAATATAACCTTCAGAAGGTTGTGTCCAGCTGTTTGAAAAGCGACGGATGTGGGAATCAGATTGTTTTCCGGCTGCCTACTGTAATGAAGTGGATTCCTAAAATAACAGTTACGTCATTACATCTATGATGTCTCTCCATCACCCAGGGAGACGTTTTTTCATGTGGTTCGCTTAATCCAAAATCTTTCCAAAATTTGGTAGCTCTGATTTTTGCCGTGCTGGAGATGAACAACAACATTGGGTTAATTCTAGGAGAGGCTCTAGGAGTTGTTGCTTTGGATGACTGTGGTAGAGTTCAAAGGGTTAAAGGAAACTTATTTAGTTATTTAACCACAGAACGTGAGAAGAGGCTTAACGAGTCTGGCACAGATTACAAAAACGTCATTGTTGCTCTGACATTCGACCACCAGGTGGCCTCTGAAGTTTCGCCTCTTCTGCAAGCGAACAAGATTCCCAAGTGAGCACATCAATTGTGTGGTCAAACACATCGAGTGCTAGCACAAATCTGATTATGGCCATTCCATCCCCTGTGAAGTTACAAATATCGGCTGTATTGGCGCTGTTGAAGAAATATGATTGGACGTACGTCAACGTTATTACAACCAATGACGTATTTGGAAGAGCAGCACACGTACAGTTTGCCGAAACAGCGAAAAATTACAGTGTTTGCATCGCCGAAACTCTAGCGGTGAATATTGATTTTACTGTTAAAAACCTCACGAGGGAGTTTACTGCATTAACCACTGATGCAAACGTTCGTGTCACCGTGCTCTTGACGAACAGCACTCTTGCAACAAGTGTAATTTTAGAGATCGCTCAAGAAGCGAACCTCATTGAGCGTTTTACTTGGGTTGCCACCGAGGGATTTGGTTCCGATAATCGTCTTGAAGGAATTTTGATAAATAGTACACTGGATGCCTTCGTGGTGAAATTGGAGAACCACGAAATTCCAGAATTTCGCCATTTTATCACTGGAATGACTCTCACTGAGCACGATCCAGTTCCTGATTCTTGGTTTGAAGAATTTTGGCAACACCACTTCAGGTGCTGGCTACCAAGTAGCTTTATTGTTCAGCATCAGTACCCGGATGTGTGTACCGGACAGGAACGTTTCATAGAAGCCAACTTTCAACAGGATAGTCAGGTATACCGAACAATTACAACTACAAGATCCATAGGTCGTGCGCTTCGCTCTCTTCTGACCAAACACTGTCGTCCGTTTTCGAACGCTAGCAACTGTGAGGGCCTTAGAAGAGAACAGTTAGCTGGTGAGATTAGAAAAGTGCTTGAAGGTTCAGAAAGAGAACCCAGCGGTCCAGAAACTGGATCTATATTCGGCTATCAAGTTTTTAAAGTACAGAAAAATTTTGAAGGCAAATATTATAATCATTTGGTAAGTTTCTTATTCGGACATTGGAACTTTTCTGTGAGTGTTGTATACCAGATGATTAGCTATAACTTTCTTTTCATTTCAAATTTAATTTGACCAGATAGAGAAACATAAACTTCTTTTCATTTCAAATTTAAAAATTGTATCAGTTGAATGATTGGTATGGATATTGAGCATTGAATAATTTGATTAAAAAAAACAATCTAAAATAATTCTGGCTTCTGATATTGACCCAAGTCTCAAAGTGTTTAATGTATTTCTGATTATAATATGAGTTTTTGTTCAACTTTGGTGTAGTAAGATAATATAGTTTTAAACTACTTATAGTAAGATAATATAGTTTTAAACTACATATACCAAGATAATATAGTTTCAAACTACTTATACCAAGATAATATAGTTTCAAACTACTTATACCAAGATAATATAGTTTTAAACTACTTATAATGAGATAATATAGTTTTAAACTACATATACAAAGATAATATAGTTTCAAACTACTTATACCAAGATAATATAGTTTTAAACTACTTATAATAAGATAATATAGTTTTAAACTACATATAGCAAGATAATATAGTTTCAAACTACTTATACCAAGATAATATATTTTTAAACTACTTATAGTAAGATAATATAGTTTTAAACTACTTATAATAAGATAATACAGTTTAAAACTACATATACCAAGATAATATAGTTTCAAACTAGTTATAGTAAGATAATATAGTTTTAAACTACTTATAATAAGATAATATAGTTTTAAACTACGTAGGGTAAGATAATATACTTTTAAACTAGTTATAATAAGATAATATAGTTTTAAACTACTTATAGTAAGATAATATAGTTTTAAACTACTTATGTTTTTGTTTAGATAACATCGAGCCTCAAATACTAAAATAAATTAAACTACATAAACACAGACATAAATATTAAGAAGTTGAACCAATATGTTGCTAATCTTGTGTTTTTGGATACTGAGTCAGCATAAGTTTAATGAAGTCCAACTGGGTATTTTAATATTAATTGCAGCTATTGTAAATCCTCATATAGATTGGGCTTTGGAAAACAATAAACTTGACCTCTTCGAGGATTTTGTACTTTCCTACGACACACTGCCGACATCAGTGTGCTACGGGAAGTGTGAGAAGTGTAAAGATGACGAAGACAATAAAAATAACCTGCTGTACAGGGGTCCACTATACAGGAACTTCAAGACCCTGTGGGGCATTGTTGTCACGGCCCTTTCTCTTTTTGGAATCAGTATGGTGATAGTCTGCGCCCTCTATTTCCTGGTAGCGTTTCCGGTAGCGATCGGAACAACAGTACTGGGGTATGCCATTTTACTGGGACTTCTTATTTTATTCGGTGCAAACTTCCCCTTCATTCTCCCCCCAACAACTCACACATGCGCAGTACGCCGATTTGTTTTGGGGTTGGCTTACGCAGTCATTTTCTCCGGAATGCTGGCTAAGGTGACGAGTGCCTGGAGACTGATGGGCTACAGGGGCAGTGAAGCTCTGAGTAATGGCTCTCGTTTCAACACCCCTATCGGTCTGCTGTTAATGGTCGCAGGCCTGGTTGCCATTCAAGTAATACTGACCAGTGCCTGGTTAGTGCTGCGGCCATCAGATGCCATTGTCTACAATCGGGTCTGGATGTGTTCTCCATCCTCTGTGCTTGAAGACAAGTTTGCTGCCATCTCTCTAGTGTATGTAATGTTGCTTTTGGCCTTGTCCATCCTCTTCTCCATCTTCACCTGGAAATGTGCCGACGGCAACAGGGAACCCCGCTGGATAATGGTCAGTTGTGTCGTGACGGTTTTGGTGTGGGTGGCCCGGACTGTTTTGTCCATCCACCTAAGTCCACGACACCGCGACGTTACGATCATTGTGGCTAACTTAACATCTGCTACTGTTATCATGTTGTGTTTATACGTACGTAAGATGTACATATACAGTAAATACACGAAACGTGCTCGCGAACGGGGCGTTAAGACGCGTCTCCAGCCATCCAGGAAAGCTCGTTCCAAGTTTCCGAAAGAATGCGTGTCGTCATCAACTTACGGTGAGTGATTTATATTTATTTATGTCAAAAACTCTCATATTGCAGTTTTCACTTTTAGCCGTTTTACTGTTTATTTATAAGTCTATGTTTTGATAGAAGAAAGAGAGATTGATGCCTAAAATTAATAACTGAACCACCCGTAGTGGGTGGAACTCCATAATTACAGAATTGAGGGAAACGAGACAATTGTATGTTTCACGAGTCATTATTTTATTACAACCATCGTTTCGCCAGGAAGGGTTTCATCATGGCTGTAATAATTGTGGAACATTTAACTATATTTTCTTTTCCTTATTTGTTTCAGCACTACTTTCATCCTTATATCAGTTTCTATTTAGGTTTCTAAATATTACAGTTTAGAAATTCGAGAAATCTATCTAATCTTGTTGAGTTTGTTTGTTTTTTGAATTTCGCACGTAGCACAAAGCTACACGAGGGCTATCTTCGCTAGCCATCCATAATCTATCAGTGTAAGACTAGAGGGAAGGCAGCAAGTCATCACCACCCACCGCCAACTTTTGAGCTATTCCTTTTACCAACGAATAGTGGGATTGACCGTCATATTATAACGTCCCCACGGCTGAAAGGGCGAACATGTTTGGCGCGACCTGAATGTGAACCCGCGACCCTCAGATTACGAGTCGCACGCCTTAACACGCTTGGCCATGCCGGACCCTGAAATTAATACCTAAATAAAATAATTAATTACAGTAGCTGAATATATATATATATATGTGTGTATTATCAACTATATTCTGTGTTCTTTTTTATTGTGACATTTTTGTCGGTTGCAATAATTCATGTTAGTCTAAAGGGTTATAAGATCGACTAATAAATAGTTTTGTGCTATTTGGTTACTTAATAATGAATACACGTAAGTAATACTAAGATATACATAAATACTTTAATATTGTGTGTTTACGTAACAATGAAGTAATATTGTGACTGTCTGTAAATTCATCTACTGACTTTATAACGTATTTCCTCATTTGTTTTTGTAATCAAATCTATTTTGACTAGTCTTCTCAGACACACTTTCTGTGAAATTGAAATTCCAAAGAGGTTCCACAAGAATCAAAAGTTCCAGTATTCTATTTATCATCACTTCAAAGTTATTCTGAGACTGTATTTGACAATATCGTTTCTTCAGTCTGTCACAGTATATCCGGTTCTTCAGTCCCTCAGAATATTTTCATAGTATCTTTACATCAAATTACACCGTGGTTGTGTTGCTTCGGATATCTTGACCAAAAGAGAATCACGAAGGTTTTCCTATCTTGTACCTGTTACAGGAACGTTGGTGGTACTAGGGTTTATTACTTGTGAGAGAATATGTACAGTTGGTTGTTAAGCCTTGAAAAGGTTTCCAATCGTGTTTCTTTATCGGGTAGGTTTACGTACGAACACGGTGAAGGAATTTATGGGTTTGTTTTGTTCATCAGAGAAAACCTGTTACAAACAAAGATTTTAAGGGCTGAAGAAAACAGGCGTGTGTATCAACTAGAACAAAGAAGCTGAGATAACATGAACTGAAGCAAACGTAAGCTGAGATAACATGAACTGAAGCAAACGTTTCTGTTGAGTAATTTATTTGGATTATCACCACATTTTTCTAAAGTCCTTTTCGTTTTTTAATGCATTATAAAAGCTTAAAAACGTTCAAATATGAGTACTTAAGTTAAAAACCCCAAAGTTACGGAGACAACACATAATAATAACAATAATTACGGAGACAACACATAATAATAACAATAATTTTGGAGACAACACATAATAATAACAATAATTACGGAGACAACACATAATAATAACAATAATTTTGGAGACAACACATAATAATAACAATAATTTTGGAGACAACACATAATAATAACAATAATTACGGAAACAACATATAATAATAACAATAATTTTGGAGACAACAAATAATAATAACAATAATTACGGAAACAACATATAATAATAACAATAATTTTGGAGACAACACATAATAATAACAATAATTACGGAGACAACACATAATAATAACAATAATTACGGAGACAACACATAATAATAACAATAATTACGGAGACAACACATAATAATAACAACAATTACGGAGACAACACATAGTAATAACAATAATTACGGATACAACACATAGTAATAACAATAATTACAGAGACAACACATAATAATCACAATAATAGTGTCTGGTTTTGTTTGGTTTGAATTTCGCGCAAAGCTACACACGTCGAGTGCCTTAACCTCCTGGCCGTGCAGGGCCTTGTTAATATGTTACGGTTACCTACTCTTTTCAACAAAACAAAACAACAATGCTGCTATCACAATTATTATAGATATTTTATCAATTGAAGCTACTATTAAAAGTGGAATTATTACGAATGAAACTCTCTGTGCCCTCAAGTGGCTAACACTTAAAACTGTAAACCAATCACAACACTTGGTTCAAATTGACACACGAACCGAAACTATATATTTTAAACCAACTGCAACATATATGCCCCCAGTGTCACATATGCAAATTCATACCACAATAAATCGGGTTTCGATCCTCGAGGTGTGCAGATCACAATAGCCCTTTGTGTAGCTTTGTGCTTAATTACAAACAAACAAAGATACACACATAGAAGGAAGAGATAGAAGTATCAAACCTCATCTTCCCAGATACCGATAAAGAAGTGCGACACACAATACTAACGGGGTGGTTGTAAGTGAAAAATCAGGATGGCTTACAAAGGGTAGGGTTAAAGAAAAACATGTATATAGAGACTACATAAGGAAGATTTCATTTGTCCAAATAGGAAACGAATATAATAGAAGATTGTCTGTCAATGCAAAACAATCACCAAGAACTTATCTAAACACTATATACGTCTTCTAGAATACAATGTGAGAAACCATATACATAAGGGTCGTGAAATGGCTGAGCTATTAATTATATCCTTTTTCAGTTTTAACTAATGAAATAATTAATATTCCTTATCCTGAACAGACGTTAGATGGAAATAAGATATTCATATCAATTTTGAGTTTGTTAGGAAAAAAAACCTGGAAAGTTCGAAGAATGATAAAGACCTCGGTTCAGATAATGGTTTTAAAAGAGGTTAGGATTGAATATGTGACACTTGCTGTTCTTTCTAAGTCTTTGAATAGTGAGCAGATGTCAGAAGATTGGAAGTTGGTTAATATTAATCACGATTTAGAAAATGGTTTTAAAAGAGGTTAGGATTGAATATGTGACACTTACTATTCTTTCTAAGTCTTTGAATAGTGAGGAGATGTCAGAAGATTGGAAGCTGGTTAATATTAATCTCGGTTCAGATAATGGTTTTAAAAGTGGTTAGGAATGCATATGTGACTCTTGGTATTCTTTCTAAGTCCTTAAATAGTGAGCAGATGTCAAAAGATTGGAAGTTGGTTAACATTAATCTCGGTTTAGATTATGATTTTGAAAAAGGATAGGATTGAATATGTGACACTCACTCTTCTTTCTAAGTCATTGAATAGGGAGGAGATGTCAGAAGATTGGAAGTTGGTTAATATTAATTACGATTCAGATAATGGTTTTGAAAGAGGTTAGGATTGAATATGTGACACTTGCTGTTCATTTTAAGTCCTTGAATAGTGAGCAGATGTAAGAAGATTGGAAGCTGGTTAATATTACTCTCGGTTCAGATAAAGGTTTTGAAAGTGGTTAGGATTGAATATGTGAAACTAACTATTCTTCCTAAGTCCTTGAATAGTGAGCAGATGTCAGAAGATTGGAAGTTTGTTAATATTAAACACGGTTCAGATAATAGTTTTAAAAGAGGTTAGGATTGAATATGTGACACTTGCTGTTCTTTCTAAGTCTTTGAATAGTGAGCAGATGTCAGAAGATTGGAAGTTGGTTAATATTAATCACGATTTAGAAAATGGTTTTAAAAGAGGTTAGGATTGAATATGTGACACTAACTATTCCTCCTAAGTCCTTGAAAAGTGAGCAGATGTCAGAAGATTGAAAGTTTGTTAATATTAATCACGGTTCAGATAATGGTTTTGAAAGTGGTTAGGATTGAATATGTGACACTTACTATTCATTCTAAGTCTTTGAATAGTGAGGAGATGTCAGAAGATTGGAAGTTGGTTAATATTAATCTCGGTTCAGATAATGGTTTTAAAAGTGGTTAGGATTGAATATGTGACACTTGGTATTCTTTCTAAGTCCTTGAATAGTGAGCAGATGTCAGAAGATTGGAAGTTGGTTAATATTAATCACGGTTCAGATAATGGTTTTGAAAGAGGTTAGGATTGAATATGTGACACTTACTATTCTTTCTAAGTCCTTGAATAGTGAGCAGATGTCAGAAGATTGGAAGTTGGTTAATATTAATCACGATTCAGATAATGGTTTTGAAAGAGGTTAGGATTGAATATGTGACACTTACTATTCTTTCTAAGTCCTTGAATAGTGAGCAGATGTCAGAAGATTGGAAGTTGGTTAATATTAATCACGGTTCAGATAATGGTTTTGAAAGTGGTTAAGATTGAATATGTGACACTTACTATTCTTTCTAAGTCCTTGAATAGTGAGCAGATGTCAGAAGATTGGAAGTTGGTTAATATTAATCACGGTTCAGATAATGGTTTTAAAAAGTGGTTAGGATTGAATATGTGACACTTACTATTCTTTCTAAGTCCTTGAATAGTGAGCAGATGTCAGAAGATTGGAAGTTGGTTAATATTAATCACGGTTCAGATAATGGTTTTGAAAGTGGTTAGGATTGAATATGTGACACTTACTATTCTTTCTAAGTCCTTGAATAGTGAGCAGATGTCAGAAGATTGGAAGTTGGTTAATATTAATCACGGTTCAGATAATGGTTTTGAAAGTGGTTAGGATTGAATATGTGACACTTACTATTCTTTCTAAGTCCTTGAATAGTGAGCAGATGTCAGAAGATTGGAAGTTGGTTAATATTAATCACGGTTCAGATAATGGTTTTAAAAGAGGTTAGGATTGAATATGTGACACTTGCTATTCTTTCTAAGTCCTTGAATAGTGAGCAGATGTCAGAAGATTGGAAGTTGGTTAATATTAATCACGGTTCAGATAATGGTTTTAAAAGTGGTTAGGATTGAATATGTGACACTTACTATTCTTTCTAAGTCCTTGAATAGTGAGCAGATGTCAGAAGATTGGAAGTTGGTTAATATTAATCACGGTTCAGATAATGGTTTTGAAAGTGGTTAGGATTGAATATGTGACACTTACTATTCTTTCTAAGTCCTTGAATAGTGAGCAGATGTCAGAAGATTGGAAGTTGGTTAATATTAATCACGGTTCAGATAATGGTTTTAAAAGTGGTTAGGATTGAATATGTGACACTTACTATTCTTTCTAAGTCCTTGAATAGTGAGCAGATGTCAGAAGATTGGAAGTTGGTTAATATTAATCACGGTTTAGATAATGGTTTTGAAAGGTTCAGGTTAGGATTGAATATGTGACACTTACTATTCTTTCTAAGTCCTTGAATAGTGAGCAGATGTCAGAAGATTGGAAGTTGGTTAATATTAATCACGGTTCAGATAATGGTTTTGAAAGAGGTTAGGATTGAATATGTGACACTTACTATTCTTTCTAAGTCCTTGAATAGTGAGCAGATGTCAGAAGATTGGAAGTTGGTTAATATTAATCACGGTTCAGATAATGGTTTTGAAAGTGGTTAGGATTGAATATGTGACACTTACTATTCTTTTTAAGTCCTTGAATAGTGAGCAGATGTCAGAAGATTGAAAGTTTGTTAATATTAATCACGGTTCAGATAATGGTTTTGAAAGTGGTTAGGATTGAATATGTGACACTTACTATTCTTTCTATGTCCTTGAATAGTGAGCAGATGTCAGAAGATTGGAAGTTGGTTAATATTAATCACGGTTCAGATAATGGTTTTGAAAGTGGTTAGGATTGAATATGTGAAACTTACTATTCTTTCTAAGTCCTTGAATAGTGAGCAGATGTCAGAAGATTGGAAGTTTGTTAATATTAATCACGGTTCAGATAATGGTTTTGAAAGTGGTTAGGATTGAATATGTGACACTTACTATTCTTTCTAAGTCCTTGAATAGTGAGCAGATGTCAGAAGATTGGAAGTTGGTTAATATTAATCACGGTTCAGATAATGGTTTTAAAAGTGGTTAGGATTGAATATGTGACACTTACTATTCTTTCTAAGTCCTTGAATAGTGAGCAGATGTCAGAAGATTGGAAGTTGGTTAATATTAATCACGGTTCAGATAATGGTTTTGAAAGTGGTTAGGATTGAATATGTGACACTTACTATTCTTTCTAAGTCCTTGAATAGTGAGCAGATGTCAGAAGATTGGAAGTTGGTTAATATTAATCACGGTTCAGATAATGGTTTTGAAAGAGGTTAGGATTGAATATGTGACACTTACTATTCTTTCTAAGTCCTTGAATAGTGAGCAGATGTCAGAAGATTGGAAGTTGGTTAATATTAATCACGGTTCAGATAATGGTTTTGAAAGTGGTTAGGATTGAATATGTGACACTTACTATTCTTTCTAAGTCCTTGAATAGTGAGCAGATGTCAGAAGATTGGAAGTTGGTTAATATTAATCACGGTTCAGATAATGGTTTTGAAAGTGGTTAGGATTGAATATGTGACACTTACTATTCTTTCTAAGTCCTTGAATAGTGAGCAGATGTCAGAAGATTGGAAGTTGGTTAATATTAATCACGGTTCAGATAATGGTTTTGAAAGTGGTTAGGATTGAATATGTGACACTTACTATTCTTTCTAAGTCCTTGAATAGTGAGCAGATGTCAGAAGATTGGAAGTTGGTTAATATTAATCACGGTTCAGATAATGGTTTTGAAAGTGGTTAGGATTGAATATGTGACACTTACTATTCTTTCTAAGTCCTTGAATAGTGAGCAGATGTCAGAAGATTGGAAGTTGGTTAATATTAATCACGGTTCAGATAATGGTTTTGAAAGTGGTTAGGATTGAATATGTGACACTTACTATTCTTTCTAAGTCCTTGAATAGTGAGCAGATGTCAGAAGATTGGAAGTTGGTTAATATTAATCACGGTTCAGATAATGGTTTTGAAAGTGGTTAGGATTGAATATGTGACACTTACTATTCTTTCTAAGTCCTTGAATAGTGAGCAGATGTCAGAAGATTGGAAGTTGGTTAATATTAATCACGGTTCAGATAATGGTTTTAAAAGTGGTTAGGATTGAATATGTGACACTTACTATTCTTTCTAAGTCCTTGAATAGTGAGCAGATGTCAGAAGATTGGAAGTTGGTTAATATTAATCACGGTTCAGATAATGGTTTTGAAAGTGGTTAGGATTGAATATGTGACACTTACTATTCTTTCTAAGTCCTTGAATAGTGAGCAGATGTCAGAAGATTGGAAGTTGGTTAATATTAATCACGGTTCAGATAATGGTTTTGAAAGTGGTTAGGATTGAATATGTGACACTTACTATTCTTTCTAAGTCCTTGAATAGTGAGCAGATGTCAGAAGATTGGAAGTTGGTTAATATTAATCACGGTTCAGATAATGGTTTTAAAAGTGGTTAGGATTGAATATGTGACACTTACTATTCTTTCTAAGTCCTTGAATAGTGAGCAGATGTCAATAAGATTGGAAGTTGGTTAATATTAATCACGGTTCAGATAATGGTTTTTAAAAGTTCAGGTTAGGATTGAATATGTGACACTTACTATTCTTTCTAAGTCCTTGAATAGTGAGCAGATGTCAGAAGATTGGAAGTTGGTTAATATTAATCACGGTTCAGATAATGGTTTTGAAAGAGGTTAGGATTGAATATGTGACAGATAATGGTTTTGAAAGAGGTTAGGATTGAATATGTGACACTTACTATTCTTTCTAAGTCCTTGAATAGTGAGCAGATGTCAGAAGATTGGAAGTTGGTTAATATTAATCACGGTTCAGATAATGGTTTTGAAAGTGGTTAGGATTGAATATGTGACACTTACTATTCTTTCTAAGTCCTTGAATAGTGAGCAGATGTCAGAAGATTGGAAGTTGGTTAATATTAATCACGGTTCAGATAATGGTTTTGAAAGAGGTTAGGATTGAATATGTGACACTTACTATTCTTTCTAAGTCCTTGAATAGTGAGCAGATGTCAGAAGATTGGAAGTTGGTTAATATTAATCACGGTTCAGATAATGGTTTTGAAAGTGGTTAGGATTGAATATGTGACACTTACTATTCTTTCTAAGTCCTTGAATAGTGAGCAGATGTCAGAAGATTGGAAGTTGGTTAATATTAATCACGGTTCAGATAATGGTTTTGAAAGTGGTTAGGATTGAATATGTGACACTTACTATTCTTTCTAAGTCCTTGAATAGTGAGCAGATGTCAGAAGATTGGAAGTTGGTTAATATTAATCACGGTTCAGATAATGGTTTTGAAAGTGGTTAGGATTGAATATGTGACACTTACTATTCTTTCTAAGTCCTTGAATAGTGAGCAGATGTCAGAAGATTGGAAGTTGGTTAATATTAATCACGGTTCAGATAATGGTTTTAAAAGAGGTTAGGATTGAATATGTGACACTTACTATTCTTTCTAAGTCCTTGAATAGTGAGCAGATGTCAGAAGATTGGAAGTTGGTTAATATTAATCACGGTTCAGATAATGGTTTTGAAAGTGGTTAGGATTGAATATGTGACACTTACTATTCTTTCTAAGTCCTTGAATAGTGAGCAGATGTCAGAAGATTGGAAGTTGGTTAATATTAATCACGGTTCAGATAATGGTTTTGAAAGTGGTTAGGATTGAATATGTGACACTTACTATTCTTTCTAAGTCCTTGAATAGTGAGCAGATGTCAGAAGATTGGAAGTTGGTTAATATTAATCACGGTTCAGATAATGGTTTTGAAAGAGGTTAGGATTGAATATGTGACACTTACTATTCTTTCTAAGTCCTTGAATAGTGAGCAGATGTCAGAAGATTGGAAGTTGGTTAATATTAATCACGGTTCAGATAATGGTTTTGAAAGTGGTTAGGATTGAATATGTGACACTTACTATTCTTTCTAAGTCCTTGAATAGTGAGCAGATGTCAGAAGATTGGAAGTTGGTTAATATTAATCACGGTTCAGATAATGGTTTTGAAAGTGGTTAGGATTGAATATGTGACACTTACTATTCTTTCTAAGTCCTTGAATAGTGAGCAGATGTCAGAAGATTGGAAGTTGGTTAATATTAATCACGGTTCAGATAATGGTTTTGAAAGTGGGTTAGGATTGAATATGTGACACTTACTATTCTTTCTAAGTCCTTGAATAGTGAGCAGATGTCAGAAGATTGGAAGTTGGTTAATATTAATCACGGTTCAGATAATGGTTTTGAAAGTGGTTAGGATTGAATATGTGACACTTACTATTCTTTCTAAGTCCTTGAATAGTGAGCAGATGTCAGAAGATTGGAAGTTGGTTAATATTAATCACGGTTCAGATAATGGTTTTGAAAGTGGTTAGGATTGAATATGTGACACTTACTATTCTTTCTAAGTCCTTGAATAGTGAGCAGATGTCAGAAGATTGGAAGTTGGTTAATATTAATCACGGTTCAGATAATGGTTTTGAAAGTGGTTAGGATTGAATATGTGACACTTACTATTCTTTCTAAGTCCTTGAATAGTGAGCAGATGTCAGAAGATTGGAAGTTGGTTAATATTAATCACGGTTCAGATAATGGTTTTGAAAGTGGTTAGGATTGAATATGTGACACTTACTATTCTTTCTAAGTCCTTGAATAGTGAGCAGATGTCAGAAGATTGGAAGTTGGTTAATATTAATCACGGTTCAGATAATGGTTTTGAAAGTGGTTAGGATTGAATATGTGACACTTACTATTCTTTCTAAGTCCTTGAATAGTGAGCAGATGTCAGAAGATTGGAAGTTGGTTAATATTAATCACGGTTCAGATAATGGTTTTGAAAGTGGTTAGGATTGAATATGTGACACTTACTATTCTTTCTAAGTCCTTGAATAGTGAGCAGATGTCAGAAGATTGGAAGTTGGTTAATATTAATCACGGTTCAGATAATGGTTTTGAAAGTGGTTAGGATTGAATATGTGACACTTACTATTCTTTCTAAGTCCTTGAATAGTGAGCAGATGTCAGAAGATTGGAAGTTGGTTAATATTAATCACGGTTCAGATAATGGTTTTGAAAGTGGTTAGGATTGAATATGTGACACTTACTATTCTTTCTAAGTCCTTGAATAGTGAGCAGATGTCAGAAGATTGGAAGTTGGTTAATATTAATCACGGTTCAGATAATGGTTTTGAAAGTGGTTAGGATTGAATATGTGACACTTACTATTCTTTCTAAGTCCTTGAATAGTGAGCAGATGTCAGAAGATTGGAAGTTGGTTAATATTAATCACGGTTCAGATAATGGTTTTGAAAGTGGTTAGGATTGAATATGTGACACTTACTATTCTTTCTAAGTCCTTGAATAGTGAGCAGATGTCAGAAGATTGGAAGTTGGTTAATATTAATCACGGTTCAGATAATGGTTTTGAAAGTGGTTAGGATTGAATATGTGACACTTACTATTCTTTCTAAGTCCTTGAATAGTGAGCAGATGTCAGAAGATTGGAAGTTGGTTAATATTAATCACGGTTCAGATAATGGTTTTAAAAGTGGTTAGGATTGAATATGTGACACTTACTATTCTTTCTAAGTCCTTGAATAGTGAGCAGATGTCAGAAGATTGGAAGTTGGTTAATATTAATCACGGTTCAGATAATGGTTTTGAAAGTGGTTAGGATTGAATATGTGACACTTACTATTCTTTCTAAGTCCTTGAATAGTGAGCAGATGTCAGAAGATTGGAAGTTGGTTAATATTAATCACGGTTCAGATAATGGTTTTGAAAGTGGTTAGGATTGAATATGTGACACTTACTATTCTTTCTAAGTCCTTGAATAGTGAGCAGATGTCAGAAGATTGGAAGTTGGTTAATATTAATCACGGTTCAGATAATGGTTTTGAAAGTGGTTAGGATTGAATATGTGACACTTACTATTCTTTCTAAGTCCTTGAATAGTGAGCAGATGTCAGAAGATTGGAAGTTGGTTAATATTAATCACGGTTCAGATAATGGTTTTGAAAGTGGTTAGGATTGAATATGTGACACTTACTATTCTTTCTAAGTCCTTGAATAGTGAGCAGATGTCAGAAGATTGGAAGTTGGTTAATATTAATCACGGTTCAGATAATGGTTTTGAAAGTGGTTAGGATTGAATATGTGACACTTACTATTCTTTCTAAGTCCTTGAATAGTGAGCAGATGTCAGAAGATTGGAAGTTGGTTAATATTAATCACGGTTCAGATAATGGTTTTGAAAGTGGTTAGGATTGAATATGTGACACTTACTATTCTTTCTAAGTCCTTGAATAGTGAGCAGATGTCAGAAGATTGGAAGTTGGTTAATATTAATCACGGTTCAGATAATGGTTTTGAAAGTGGTTAGGATTGAATATGTGACACTTACTATTCTTTCTAAGTCCTTGAATAGTGAGCAGATGTCAGAAGATTGGAAGTTGGTTAATATTAATCACGGTTCAGATAATGGTTTTGAAAGTGGTTAGGATTGAATATGTGACACTTACTATTCTTTCTAAGTCCTTGAATAGTGAGCAGATGTCAGAAGATTGGAAGTTGGTTAATATTAATCACGGTTCAGATAATGGTTTTGAAAGTGGTTAGGATTGAATATGTGACACTTACTATTCTTTCTAAGTCCTTGAATAGTGAGCAGATGTCAGAAGATTGGAAGTTGGTTAATATTAATCACGGTTCAGATAATGGTTTTGAAAGTGGTTAGGATTGAATATGTGACACTTACTATTCTTTCTAAGTCCTTGAATAGTGAGCAGATGTCAGAAGATTGGAAGTTGGTTAATATTAATCACGGTTCAGATAATGGTTTTGAAAGTGGTTAGGATTGAATATGTGACACTTACTATTCTTTCTAAGTCCTTGAATAGTGAGCAGATGTCAGAAGATTGGAAGTTGGTTAATATTAATCACGGTTCAGATAATGGTTTTGAAAGTGGTTAGGATTGAATATGTGACACTTACTATTCTTTCTAAGTCCTTGAATAGTGAGCAGATGTCAGAAGATTGGAAGTTGGTTAATATTAATCACGGTTCAGATAATGGTTTTGAAAGAGGTTAGGATTGAATATGTGACACTTACTATTCTTTCTAAGTCCTTGAATAGTGAGCAGATGTCAGAAGATTGGAAGTTGGTTAATATTAATCACGGTTCAGATAATGGTTTTGAAAGTGGTTAGGATTGAATATGTGACACTTACTATTCTTTCTAAGTCCTTGAATAGTGAGCAGATGTCAGAAGATTGGAAGTTGGTTAATATTAATCACGGTTCAGATAATGGTTTTGAAAGTGGTTAGGATTGAATATGTGACACTTACTATTCTTTCTAAGTCCTTGAATAGTGAGCAGATGTCAGAAGATTGGAAGTTGGTTAATATTAATCACGGTTCAGATAATGGTTTTGAAAGTGGTTAGGATTGAATATGTGACACTTACTATTCTTTCTAAGTCCTTGAATAGTGAGCAGATGTCAGAAGATTGGAAGTTGGTTAATATTAATCACGGTTCAGATAATGGTTTTGAAAGTGGTTAGGATTGAATATGTGACACTTACTATTCTTTCTAAGTCCTTGAATAGTGAGCAGATGTCAGAAGATTGGAAGTTGGTTAATATTAATCACGGTTCAGATAATGGTTTTGAAAGTGGTTAGGATTGAATATGTGACACTTACTATTCTTTCTAAGTCCTTGAATAGTGAGCAGATGTCAGAAGATTGGAAGTTGGTTAATATTAATCACGGTTCAGATAATGGTTTTGAAAGTGGTTAGGATTGAATATGTGACACTTACTATTCTTTCTAAGTCCTTGAATAGTGAGCAGATGTCAGAAGATTGGAAGTTGGTTAATATTAATCACGGTTCAGATAATGGTTTTGAAAGTGGTTAGGATTGAATATGTGACACTTACTATTCTTTCTAAGTCCTTGAATAGTGAGCAGATGTCAGAAGATTGGAAGTTGGTTAATATTAATCACGGTTCAGATAATGGTTTTGAAAGTGGTTAGGATTGAATATGTGACACTTACTATTCTTTCTAAGTCCTTGAATAGTGAGCAGATGTCAGAAGATTGGAAGTTGGTTAATATTAATCACGGTTCAGATAATGGTTTTGAAAGTGGTTAGGATTGAATATGTGACACTTACTATTCTTTCTAAGTCCTTGAATAGTGAGCAGATGTCAGAAGATTGGAAGTTGGTTAATATTAATCACGGTTCAGATAATGGTTTTGAAAGTGGTTAGGATTGAATATGTGACACTTACTATTCTTTCTAAGTCCTTGAATAGTGAGCAGATGTCAGAAGATTGGAAGTTGGTTAATATTAATCACGGTTCAGATAATGGTTTTGAAAGTGGTTAGGATTGAATATGTGACACTTACTATTCTTTCTAAGTCCTTGAATAGTGAGCAGATGTCAGAAGATTGGAAGTTGGTTAATATTAATCACGGTTCAGATAATGGTTTTGAAAGTGGTTAGGATTGAATATGTGACACTTACTATTCTTTCTAAGTCCTTGAATAGTGAGCAGATGTCAGAAGATTGGAAGTTGGTTAATATTAATCACGGTTCAGATAATGGTTTTAAAAGTGGTTAGGATTGAATATGTGACACTTACTATTCTTTCTAAGTCCTTGAATAGTGAGCAGATGTCAGAAGATTGGAAGTTGGTTAATATTAATCACGGTTCAGATAATGGTTTTGAAAGTGGTTAGGATTGAATATGTGACACTTACTATTCTTTCTAAGTCCTTGAATAGTGAGCAGATGTCAGAAGATTGGAAGTTGGTTAATATTAATCACGGTTCAGATAATGGTTTTGAAAGTGGTTAGGATTGAATATGTGACACTTACTATTCTTTCTAAGTCCTTGAATAGTGAGCAGATGTCAGAAGATTGGAAGTTGGTTAATATTAATCACGGTTCAGATAATGGTTTTGAAAGTGGTTAGGATTGAATATGTGACACTTACTATTCTTTCTAAGTCCTTGAATAGTGAGCAGATGTCAGAAGATTGGAAGTTGGTTAATATTAATCACGGTTCAGATAATGGTTTTGAAAGTGGTTAGGATTGAATATGTGACACTTACTATTCTTTCTAAGTCCTTGAATAGTGAGCAGATGTCAGAAGATTGGAAGTTGGTTAATATTAATCACGGTTCAGATAATGGTTTTAAAAGAGGTTAGGATTGAATATGTGACACTTACTATTCTTTCTAAGTCCTTGAATAGTGAGCAGATGTCAGAAGATTGGAAGTTGGTTAATATTAATCACGGTTCAGATAATGGTTTTGAAAGTGGTTAGGATTGAATATGTGACACTTACTATTCTTTCTAAGTCCTTGAATAGTGAGCAGATGTCAGAAGATTGGAAGTTGGTTAATATTAATCACGGTTCAGATAATGGTTTTGAAAGTGGTTAGGATTGAATATGTGACACTTACTATTCTTTCTAAGTCCTTGAATAGTGAGCAGATGTCAGAAGATTGGAAGTTGGTTAATATTAATCACGGTTCAGATAATGGTTTTGAAAGTGGTTAGGATTGAATATGTGACACTTACTATTCTTTCTAAGTCCTTGAATAGTGAGCAGATGTCAGAAGATTGGAAGTTGGTTAATATTAATCACGGTTCAGATAATGGTTTTGAAAGTGGTTAGGATTGAATATGTGACACTTACTATTCTTTCTAAGTCCTTGAATAGTGAGCAGATGTCAGAAGATTGGAAGTTGGTTAATATTAATCACGGTTCAGATAATGGTTTTAAAAGTGGTTAGGATTGAATATGTGACACTTACTATTCTTTCTAAGTCCTTGAATAGTGAGCAGATGTCAGAAGATTGGAAGTTGGTTAATATTAATCACGGTTCAGATAATGGTTTTGAAAGTGGTTAGGATTGAATATGTGACACTTACTATTCTTTCTAAGTCCTTGAATAGTGAGCAGATGTCAGAAGATTGGAAGTTGGTTAATATTAATCACGGTTCAGATAATGGTTTTGAAAGTGGTTAGGATTGAATATGTGACACTTACTATTCTTTCTAAGTCCTTGAATAGTGAGCAGATGTCAGAAGATTGGAAGTTGGTTAATATTAATCACGGTTCAGATAATGGTTTTGAAAGTGGTTAGGATTGAATATGTGACACTTACTATTCTTTCTAAGTCCTTGAATAGTGAGCAGATGTCAGAAGATTGGAAGTTGGTTAATATTAATCACGGTTCAGATAATGGTTTTGAAAGAGGTTAGGATTGAATATGTGACACTTACTATTCTTTCTAAGTCCTTGAATAGTGAGCAGATGTCAGAAGATTGGAAGTTGGTTAATATTAATCACGGTTCAGATAATGGTTTTGAAAGTGGTTAGGATTGAATATGTGACACTTACTATTCTTTCTAAGTCCTTGAATAGTGAGCAGATGTCAGAAGATTGGAAGTTGGTTAATATTAATCACGGTTCAGATAATGGTTTTGAAAGAGGTTAGGATTGAATATGTGACACTTACTATTCTTTCTAAGTCCTTGAATAGTGAGCAGATGTCAGAAGATTGGAAGTTGGTTAATATTAATCACGGTTCAGATAATGGTTTTGAAAGTGGTTAGGATTGAATATGTGACACTTACTATTCTTTCTAAGTCCTTGAATAGTGAGCAGATGTCAGAAGATTGGAAGTTGGTTAATATTAATCACGGTTCAGATAATGGTTTTGAAAGTGGTTAGGATTGAATATGTGACACTTACTATTCTTTCTAAGTCCTTGAATAGTGAGCAGATGTCAGAAGATTGGAAGTTGGTTAATATTAATCACGGTTCAGATAATGGTTTTAAAAGTGGTTAGGATTGAATATGTGACACTTACTATTCTTTCTAAGTCCTTGAATAGTGAGCAGATGTCAGAAGATTGGAAGTTGGTTAATATTAATCACGGTTCAGATAATGGTTTTGAAAGTGGTTAGGATTGAATATGTGACACTTACTATTCTTTCTAAGTCCTTGAATAGTGAGCAGATGTCAGAAGATTGGAAGTTGGTTAATATTAATCACGGTTCAGATAATGGTTTTGAAAGTGGTTAGGATTGAATATGTGACACTTACTATTCTTTCTAAGTCCTTGAATAGTGAGCAGATGTCAGAAGATTGGAAGTTGGTTAATATTAATCACGGTTCAGATAATGGTTTTGAAAGTGGTTAGGATTGAATATGTGACACTTACTATTCTTTCTAAGTCCTTGAATAGTGAGCAGATGTCAGAAGATTGGAAGTTGGTTAATATTAATCACGGTTCAGATAATGGTTTTGAAAGAGGTTAGGATTGAATATGTGACACTTACTATTCTTTCTAAGTCCTTGAATAGTGAGCAGATGTCAGAAGATTGGAAGTTGGTTAATATTAATCACGGTTCAGATAATGGTTTTGAAAGTGGTTAGGATTGAATATGTGACACTTACTATTCTTTCTAAGTCCTTGAATAGTGAGCAGATGTCAGAAGATTGGAAGTTGGTTAATATTAATCACGGTTCAGATAATGGTTTTGAAAGTGGTTAGGATTGAATATGTGACACTTACTATTCTTTCTAAGTCCTTGAATAGTGAGCAGATGTCAGAAGATTGGAAGTTGGTTAATATTAATCACGGTTCAGATTGGTTAATGGTTTTGAAAGTGGTTAGGATTGAATATGTGACACTTACTATTCTTTCTAAGTCCTTGAATAGTGAGCAGATGTCAGAAGATTGGAAGTTGGTTAATATTAATCACGGTTCAGATAATGGTTTTGAAAGTGGTTAGGATTGAATATGTGACACTTACTATTCTTTCTAAGTCCTTGAATAGTGAGCAGATGTCAGAAGATTGGAAGTTGGTTAATATTAATCACGGTTCAGATAATGGTTTTAAAAGTGGTTAGGATTGAATATGTGACACTTACTATTCTTTCTAAGTCCTTGAATAGTGAGCAGATGTCAGAAGATTGGAAGTTGGTTAATATTAATCACGGTTCAGATAATGGTTTTGAAAGAGGTTAGGATTGAATATGTGACACTTACTATTCTTTCTAAGTCCTTGAATAGTGAGCAGATGTCAGAAGATTGGAAGTTGGTTAATATTAATCACGGTTCAGATAATGGTTTTGAAAGTGGTTAGGATTGAATATGTGACACTTACTATTCTTTCTAAGTCCTTGAATAGTGAGCAGATGTCAGAAGATTGGAAGTTGGTTAATATTAATCACGGTTCAGATAATGGTTTTGAAAGTGGTTAGGATTGAATATGTGACACTTACTATTCTTTCTAAGTCCTTGAATAGTGAGCAGATGTCAGAAGATTGGAAGTTGGTTAATATTAATCACGGTTCAGATAATGGTTTTGAAAGTGGTTAGGATTGAATATGTGACACTTACTATTCTTTCTAAGTCCTTGAATAGTGAGCAGATGTCAGAAGATTGGAAGTTGGTTAATATTAATCACGGTTCAGATAATGGTTTTAAAAGAGGTTAGGATTGAATATGTGACACTTACTATTCTTTCTAAGTCCTTGAATAGTGAGCAGATGTCAGAAGATTGGAAGTTGGTTAATATTAATCACGGTTCAGATAATGGTTTTGAAAGTGGTTAGGATTGAATATGTGACACTTACTATTCTTTCTAAGTCCTTGAATAGTGAGCAGATGTCAGAAGATTGGAAGTTGGTTAATATTAATCACGGTTCAGATAATGGTTTTGAAAGTGGTTAGGATTGAATATGTGACACTTACTATTCTTTCTAAGTCCTTGAATAGTGAGCAGATGTCAGAAGATTGGAAGTTGGTTAATATTAATCACGGTTCAGATAATGGTTTTGAAAGAGGTTAGGATTGAATATGTGACACTTACTATTCTTTCTAAGTCCTTGAATAGTGAGCAGATGTCAGAAGATTGGAAGTTGGTTAATATTAATCACGGTTCAGATAATGGTTTTGAAAGTGGTTAGGATTGAATATGTGACACTTACTATTCTTTCTAAGTCCTTGAATAGTGAGCAGATGTCAGAAGATTGGAAGTTGGTTAATATTAATCACGGTTCAGATAATGGTTTTGAAAGTGGTTAGGATTGAATATGTGACACTTACTATTCTTTCTAAGTCCTTGAATAGTGAGCAGATGTCAGAAGATTGGAAGTTGGTTAATATTAATCACGGTTCAGATAATGGTTTTGAAAGTGGTTAGGATTGAATATGTGACACTTACTATTCTTTCTAAGTCCTTGAATAGTGAGCAGATGTCAGAAGATTGGAAGTTGGTTAATATTAATCACGGTTCAGATAATGGTTTTAAAAGTGGTTAGGATTGAATATGTGACACTTACTATTCTTTCTAAGTCCTTGAATAGTGAGCAGATGTCAGAAGATTGGAAGTTGGTTAATATTAATCACGGTTCAGATAATGGTTTTGAAAGTGGTTAGGATTGAATATGTGACACTTACTATTCTTTCTAAGTCCTTGAATAGTGAGCAGATGTCAGAAGATTGGAAGTTGGTTAATATTAATCACGGTTCAGATAATGGTTTTGAAAGTGGTTAGGATTGAATATGTGACACTTACTATTCTTTCTAAGTCCTTGAATAGTGAGCAGATGTCAGAAGATTGGAAGTTGGTTAATATTAATCACGGTTCAGATAATGGTTTTGAAAGTGGTTAGGATTGAATATGTGACACTTACTATTCTTTCTAAGTCCTTGAATAGTGAGCAGATGTCAGAAGATTGGAAGTTGGTTAATATTAATCACGGTTCAGATAATGGTTTTGAAAGTGGTTAGGATTGAATATGTGACACTTACTATTCTTTCTAAGTCCTTGAATAGTGAGCAGATGTCAGAAGATTGGAAGTTGGTTAATATTAATCACGGTTCAGATAATGGTTTTAAAGTGGTTAGGATTGAATATGTGACACTTACTATTCTTTCTAAGTCCTTGAATAGTGAGCAGATGTCAGAAGATTGGAAGTTGGTTAATATTAATCACGGTTCAGATAATGGTTTTGAAAGTGGTTAGGATTGAATATGTGACACTTACTATTCTTTCTAAGTCCTTGAATAGTGAGCAGATGTCAGAAGATTGGAAGTTGGTTAATATTAATCACGGTTCAGATAATGGTTTTGAAAGTGGTTAGGATTGAATATGTGACACTTACTATTCTTTCTAAGTCCTTGAATAGTGAGCAGATGTCAGAAGATTGGAAGTTGGTTAATATTAATCACGGTTCAGATAATGGTTTTGAAAGTGGTTAGGATTGAATATGTGACACTTACTATTCTTTCTAAGTCCTTGAATAGTGAGCAGATGTCAGAAGATTGGAAGTTGGTTAATATTAATCACGGTTCAGATAATGGTTTTGAAAGTGGTTAGGATTGAATATGTGACACTTACTATTCTTTCTAAGTCCTTGAATAGTGAGCAGATGTCAGAAGATTGGAAGTTGGTTAATATTAATCACGGTTCAGATAATGGTTTTGAAAGTGGTTAGGATTGAATATGTGACACTTACTATTCTTTCTAAGTCCTTGAATAGTGAGCAGATGTCAGAAGATTGGAAGTTGGTTAATATTAATCACGGTTCAGATAATGGTTTTAAAAGAGGTTAGGATTGAATATGTGACACTTACTATTCTTTCTAAGTCCTTGAATAGTGAGCAGATGTCAGAAGATTGGAAGTTGGTTAATATTAATCACGGTTCAGATAATGGTTTTGAAAGTGGTTAGGATTGAATATGTGACACTTACTATTCTTTCTAAGTCCTTGAATAGTGAGCAGATGTCAGAAGATTGGAAGTTGGTTAATATTAATCACGGTTCAGATAATGGTTTTGAAAGTGGTTAGGATTGAATATGTGACACTTACTATTCTTTCTAAGTCCTTGAATAGTGAGCAGATGTCAGAAGATTGGAAGTTGGTTAATATTAATCACGGTTCAGATAATGGTTTTGAAAGTGGTTAGGATTGAATATGTGACACTTACTATTCTTTCTAAGTCCTTGAATAGTGAGCAGATGTCAGAAGATTGGAAGTTGGTTAATATTAATCACGGTTCAGATAATGGTTTTGAAAGTGGTTAGGATTGAATATGTGACACTTACTATTCTTTCTAAGTCCTTGAATAGTGAGCAGATGTCAGAAGATTGGAAGTTGGTTAATATTAATCACGGTTCAGATAATGGTTTTGAAAGAGGTTAGGATTGAATATGTGACACTTACTATTCTTTCTAAGTCCTTGAATAGTGAGCAGATGTCAGAAGATTGGAAGTTGGTTAATATTAATCACGGTTCAGATAATGGTTTTGAAAGTGGTTAGGATTGAATATGTGACACTTACTATTCTTTCTAAGTCCTTGAATAGTGAGCAGATGTCAGAAGATTGGAAGTTGGTTAATATTAATCACGGTTCAGATAATGGTTTTGAAAGTGGTTAGGATTGAATATGTGACACTTACTATTCTTTCTAAGTCCTTGAATAGTGAGCAGATGTCAGAAGATTGGAAGTTGGTTAATATTAATCACGGTTCAGATAATGGTTTTGAAAGTGGTTAGGATTGAATATGTGACACTTACTATTCTTTCTAAGTCCTTGAATAGTGAGCAGATGTCAGAAGATTGGAAGTTGGTTAATATTAATCACGGTTCAGATAATGGTTTTGAAAGTGGTTAGGATTGAATATGTGACACTTACTATTCTTTCTAAGTCCTTGAATAGTGAGCAGATGTCAGAAGATTGGAAGTTGGTTAATATTAATCACGGTTCAGATAATGGTTTTGAAAGTGGTTAGGATTGAATATGTGACACTTACTATTCTTTCTAAGTCCTTGAATAGTGAGCAGATGTCAGAAGATTGGAAGTTGGTTAATATTAATCACGGTTCAGATAATGGTTTTGAAAGTGGTTAGGATTGAATATGTGACACTTACTATTCTTTCTAAGTCCTTGAATAGTGAGCAGATGTCAGAAGATTGGAAGTTGGTTAATATTAATCACGGTTCAGATAATGGTTTTGAAAGTGGTTAGGATTGAATATGTGACACTTACTATTCTTTCTAAGTCCTTGAATAGTGAGCAGATGTCAGAAGATTGGAAGTTGGTTAATATTAATCACGGTTCAGATAATGGTTTTGAAAGTGGTTAGGATTGAATATGTGACACTTACTATTCTTTCTAAGTCCTTGAATAGTGAGCAGATGTCAGAAGATTGGAAGTTGGTTAATATTAATCACGGTTCAGATAATGGTTTTGAAAGTGGTTAGGATTGAATATGTGACACTTACTATTCTTTCTAAGTCCTTGAATAGTGAGCAGATGTCAGAAGATTGGAAGTTGGTTAATATTAATCACGGTTCAGATAATGGTTTTGAAAGTGGTTAGGATTGAATATGTGACACTTACTATTCTTTCTAAGTCCTTGAATAGTGAGCAGATGTCAGAAGATTGGAAGTTGGTTAATATTAATCACGGTTCAGATAATGGTTTTGAAAGTGGTTAGGATTGAATATGTGACACTTACTATTCTTTCTAAGTCCTTGAATAGTGAGCAGATGTCAGAAGATTGGAAGTTGGTTAATATTAATCACGGTTCAGATAATGGTTTTGAAAGTGGTTAGGATTGAATATGTGACACTTACTATTCTTTCTAAGTCCTTGAATAGTGAGCAGATGTCAGAAGATTGGAAGTTGGTTAATATTAATCACGGTTCAGATAATGGTTTTGAAAGTGGTTAGGATTGAATATGTGACACTTACTATTCTTTCTAAGTCCTTGAATAGTGAGCAGATGTCAGAAGATTGGAAGTTGGTTAATATTAATCACGGTTCAGATAATGGTTTTGAAAGTGGTTAGGATTGAATATGTGACACTTACTATTCTTTCTAAGTCCTTGAATAGTGAGCAGATGTCAGAAGATTGGAAGTTGGTTAATATTAATCACGGTTCAGATAATGGTTTTGAAAGTGGTTAGGATTGAATATGTGACACTTACTATTCTTTCTAAGTCCTTGAATAGTGAGCAGATGTCAGAAGATTGGAAGTTGGTTAATATTAATCACGGTTCAGATAATGGTTTTAAAAGAGGTTAGGATTGAATATGTGACACTTACTATTCTTTCTAAGTCCTTGAATAGTGAGCAGATGTCAGAAGATTGGAAGTTGGTTAATATTAATCACGGTTCAGATAATGGTTTTGAAAGTGGTTAGGATTGAATATGTGACACTTACTATTCTTTCTAAGTCCTTGAATAGTGAGCAGATGTCAGAAGATTGGAAGTTGGTTAATATTAATCACGGTTCAGATAATGGTTTTGAAAGTGGTTAGGATTGAATATGTGACACTTACTATTCTTTCTAAGTCCTTGAATAGTGAGCAGATGTCAGAAGATTGGAAGTTGGTTAATATTAATCACGGTTCAGATAATGGTTTTGAAAGAGGTTAGGATTGAATATGTGACACTTACTATTCTTTCTAAGTCCTTGAATAGTGAGCAGATGTCAGAAGATTGGAAGTTGGTTAATATTAATCACGGTTCAGATAATGGTTTTGAAAGTGGTTAGGATTGAATATGTGACACTTACTATTCTTTCTAAGTCCTTGAATAGTGAGCAGATGTCAGAAGATTGGAAGTTGGTTAATATTAATCACGGTTCAGATAATGGTTTTGAAAGTGGTTAGGATTGAATATGTGACACTTACTATTCTTTCTAAGTCCTTGAATAGTGAGCAGATGTCAGAAGATTGGAAGTTGGTTAATATTAATCACGGTTCAGATAATGGTTTTGAAAGTGGTTAGGATTGAATATGTGACACTTACTATTCTTTCTAAGTCCTTGAATAGTGAGCAGATGTCAGAAGATTGGAAGTTGGTTAATATTAATCACGGTTCAGATAATGGTTTTGAAAGTGGTTAGGATTGAATATGTGACACTTACTATTCTTTCTAAGTCCTTGAATAGTGAGCAGATGTCAGAAGATTGGAAGTTGGTTAATATTAATCACGGTTCAGATAATGGTTTTGAAAGAGGTTAGGATTGAATATGTGACACTTACTATTCTTTCTAAGTCCTTGAATAGTGAGCAGATGTCAGAAGATTGGAAGTTGGTTAATATTAATCACGGTTCAGATAATGGTTTTGAAAGTGGTTAGGATTGAATATGTGACACTTACTATTCTTTCTAAGTCCTTGAATAGTGAGCAGATGTCAGAAGATTGGAAGTTGGTTAATATTAATCACGGTTCAGATAATGGTTTTGAAAGTGGTTAGGATTGAATATGTGACACTTACTATTCTTTCTAAGTCCTTGAATAGTGAGCAGATGTCAGAAGATTGGAAGTTGGTTAATATTAATCACGGTTCAGATAATGGTTTTGAAAGTGGTTAGGATTGAATATGTGACACTTACTATTCTTTCTAAGTCCTTGAATAGTGAGCAGATGTCAGAAGATTGGAAGTTGGTTAATATTAATCACGGTTCAGATAATGGTTTTGAAAGTGGTTAGGATTGAATATGTGACACTTACTATTCTTTCTAAGTCCTTGAATAGTGAGCAGATGTCAGAAGATTGGAAGTTGGTTAATATTAATCACGGTTCAGATAATGGTTTTGAAAGTGGTTAGGATTGAATATGTGACACTTACTATTCTTTCTAAGTCCTTGAATAGTGAGCAGATGTCAGAAGATTGGAAGTTGGTTAATATTAATCACGGTTCAGATAATGGTTTTGAAAGTGGTTAGGATTGAATATGTGACACTTACTATTCTTTCTAAGTCCTTGAATAGTGAGCAGATGTCAGAAGATTGGAAGTTGGTTAATATTAATCACGGTTCAGATAATGGTTTTGAAAGTGGTTAGGATTGAATATGTGACACTTACTATTCTTTCTAAGTCCTTGAATAGTGAGCAGATGTCAGAAGATTGGAAGTTGGTTAATATTAATCACGGTTCAGATAATGGTTTTGAAAGTGGTTAGGATTGAATATGTGACACTTACTATTCTTTCTAAGTCCTTGAATAGTGAGCAGATGTCAGAAGATTGGAAGTTGGTTAATATTAATCACGGTTCAGATAATGGTTTTGAAAGAGGTTAGGATTGAATATGTGACACTTACTATTCTTTCTAAGTCCTTGAATAGTGAGCAGATGTCAGAAGATTGGAAGTTGGTTAATATTAATCACGGTTCAGATAATGGTTTTGAAAGTGGTTAGGATTGAATATGTGACACTTACTATTCTTTCTAAGTCCTTGAATAGTGAGCAGATGTCAGAAGATTGGAAGTTGGTTAATATTAATCACGGTTCAGATAATGGTTTTGAAAGTGGTTAGGATTGAATATGTGACACTTACTATTCTTTCTAAGTCCTTGAATAGTGAGCAGATGTCAGAAGATTGGAAGTTGGTTAATATTAATCACGGTTCAGATAATGGTTTTGAAAGAGGTTAGGATTGAATATGTGACACTTACTATTCTTTCTAAGTCCTTGAATAGTGAGCAGATGTCAGAAGATTGGAAGTTGGTTAATATTAATCACGGTTCAGATAATGGTTTTGAAAGTGGTTAGGATTGAATATGTGACACTTACTATTCTTTCTAAGTCCTTGAATAGTGAGCAGATGTCAGAAGATTGGAAGTTGGTTAATATTAATCACGGTTCAGATAATGGTTTTGAAAGTGGTTAGGATTGAATATGTGACACTTACTATTCTTTCTAAGTCCTTGAATAGTGAGCAGATGTCAGAAGATTGGAAGTTGGTTAATATTAATCACGGTTCAGATAATGGTTTTGAAAGTGGTTAGGATTGAATATGTGACACTTACTATTCTTTCTAAGTCCTTGAATAGTGAGCAGATGTCAGAAGATTGGAAGTTGGTTAATATTAATCACGGTTCAGATAATGGTTTTGAAAGTGGTTAGGATTGAATATGTGACACTTACTATTCTTTCTAAGTCCTTGAATAGTGAGCAGATGTCAGAAGATTGGAAGTTGGTTAATATTAATCACGGTTCAGATAATGGTTTTGAAAGTGGTTAGGATTGAATATGTGACACTTACTATTCTTTCTAAGTCCTTGAATAGTGAGCAGATGTCAGAAGATTGGAAGTTGGTTAATATTAATCACGGTTCAGATAATGGTTTTGAAAGTGGTTAGGATTGAATATGTGACACTTACTATTCTTTCTAAGTCCTTGAATAGTGAGCAGATGTCAGAAGATTGGAAGTTGGTTAATATTAATCACGGTTCAGATAATGGTTTTGAAAGTGGTTAGGATTGAATATGTGACACTTACTATTCTTTCTAAGTCCTTGAATAGTGAGCAGATGTCAGAAGATTGGAAGTTGGTTAATATTAATCACGGTTCAGATAATGGTTTTGAAAGTGGTTAGGATTGAATATGTGACACTTACTATTCTTTCTAAGTCCTTGAATAGTGAGCAGATGTCAGAAGATTGGAAGTTGGTTAATATTAATCACGGTTCAGATAATGGTTTTGAAAGAGGTTAGGATTGAATATGTGACACTTACTATTCTTTCTAAGTCCTTGAATAGTGAGCAGATGTCAGAAGATTGGAAGTTGGTTAATATTAATCACGGTTCAGATAATGGTTTTGAAAGTGGTTAGGATTGAATATGTGACACTTACTATTCTTTCTAAGTCCTTGAATAGTGAGCAGATGTCAGAAGATTGGAAGTTGGTTAATATTAATCACGGTTCAGATAATGGTTTTGAAAGTGGTTAGGATTGAATATGTGACACTTACTATTCTTTCTAAGTCCTTGAATAGTGAGCAGATGTCAGAAGATTGGAAGTTGGTTAATATTAATCACGGTTCAGATAATGGTTTTGAAAGAGGTTAGGATTGAATATGTGACACTTACTATTCTTTCTAAGTCCTTGAATAGTGAGCAGATGTCAGAAGATTGGAAGTTGGTTAATATTAATCACGGTTCAGATAATGGTTTTGAAAGTGGTTAGGATTGAATATGTGACACTTACTATTCTTTCTAAGTCCTTGAATAGTGAGCAGATGTCAGAAGATTGGAAGTTGGTTAATATTAATCACGGTTCAGATAATGGTTTTGAAAGTGGTTAGGATTGAATATGTGACACTTACTATTCTTTCTAAGTCCTTGAATAGTGAGCAGATGTCAGAAGATTGGAAGTTGGTTAATATTAATCACGGTTCAGATAATGGTTTTGAAAGTGGTTAGGATTGAATATGTGACACTTACTATTCTTTCTAAGTCCTTGAATAGTGAGCAGATGTCAGAAGATTGGAAGTTGGTTAATATTAATCACGGTTCAGATAATGGTTTTGAAAGAGGTTAGGATTGAATATGTGACACTTACTATTCTTTCTAAGTCCTTGAATAGTGAGCAGATGTCAGAAGATTGGAAGTTGGTTAATATTAATCACGGTTCAGATAATGGTTTTGAAAGTGGTTAGGATTGAATATGTGACACTTACTATTCTTTCTAAGTCCTTGAATAGTGAGCAGATGTCAGAAGATTGGAAGTTGGTTAATATTAATCACGGTTCAGATAATGGTTTTGAAAGTGGTTAGGATTGAATATGTGACACTTACTATTCTTTCTAAGTCCTTGAATAGTGAGCAGATGTCAGAAGATTGGAAGTTGGTTAATATTAATCACGGTTCAGATAATGGTTTTGAAAGTGGTTAGGATTGAATATGTGACACTTACTATTCTTTCTAAGTCCTTGAATAGTGAGCAGATGTCAGAAGATTGGAAGTTGGTTAATATTAATCACGGTTCAGATAATGGTTTTGAAAGTGGTTAGGATTGAATATGTGACACTTACTATTCTTTCTAAGTCCTTGAATAGTGAGCAGATGTCAGAAGATTGGAAGTTGGTTAATATTAATCACGGTTCAGATAATGGTTTTGAAAGTGGTTAGGATTGAATATGTGACACTTACTATTCTTTCTAAGTCCTTGAATAGTGAGCAGATGTCAGAAGATTGGAAGTTGGTTAATATTAATCACGGTTCAGATAATGGTTTTGAAAGAGGTTAGGATTGAATATGTGACACTTACTATTCTTTCTAAGTCCTTGAATAGTGAGCAGATGTCAGAAGATTGGAAGTTGGTTAATATTAATCACGGTTCAGATAATGGTTTTGAAAGTGGTTAGGATTGAATATGTGACACTTACTATTCTTTCTAAGTCCTTGAATAGTGAGCAGATGTCAGAAGATTGGAAGTTGGTTAATATTAATCACGGTTCAGATAATGGTTTTGAAAGTGGTTAGGATTGAATATGTGACACTTACTATTCTTTCTAAGTCCTTGAATAGTGAGCAGATGTCAGAAGATTGGAAGTTGGTTAATATTAATCACGGTTCAGATAATGGTTTTGAAAGTGGTTAGGATTGAATATGTGACACTTACTATTCTTTCTAAGTCCTTGAATAGTGAGCAGATGTCAGAAGATTGGAAGTTGGTTAATATTAATCACGGTTCAGATAATGGTTTTGAAAGTGGTTAGGATTGAATATGTGACACTTACTATTCTTTCTAAGTCCTTGAATAGTGAGCAGATGTCAGAAGATTGGAAGTTGGTTAATATTAATCACGGTTCAGATAATGGTTTTGAAAGTGGTTAGGATTGAATATGTGACACTTACTATTCTTTCTAAGTCCTTGAATAGTGAGCAGATGTCAGAAGATTGGAAGTTGGTTAATATTAATCACGGTTCAGATAATGGTTTTGAAAGTGGTTAGGATTGAATATGTGACACTTACTATTCTTTCTAAGTCCTTGAATAGTGAGCAGATGTCAGAAGATTGGAAGTTGGTTAATATTAATCACGGTTCAGATAATGGTTTTGAAAGAGGTTAGGATTGAATATGTGACACTTACTATTCTTTCTAAGTCCTTGAATAGTGAGCAGATGTCAGAAGATTGGAAGTTGGTTAATATTAATCACGGTTCAGATAATGGTTTTGAAAGTGGTTAGGATTGAATATGTGACACTTACTATTCTTTCTAAGTCCTTGAATAGTGAGCAGATGTCAGAAGATTGGAAGTTGGTTAATATTAATCACGGTTCAGATAATGGTTTTGAAAGTGGTTAGGATTGAATATGTGACACTTACTATTCTTTCTAAGTCCTTGAATAGTTGAATAGTGAGCAGATGTCAGAAGATTGGAAGTTGGTTAATATTAATCACGGTTCAGATAATGGTTTTGAAAGTGGTTAGGATTGAATATGTGACACTTACTATTCTTTCTAAGTCCTTGAATAGTGAGCAGATGTCAGAAGATTGGAAGTTGGTTAATATTAATCACGGTTCAGATAATGGTTTTGAAAGAGGTTAGGATTGAATATGTGACACTTACTATTCTTTCTAAGTCCTTGAATAGTGAGCAGATGTCAGAAGATTGGAAGTTGGTTAATATTAATCACGGTTCAGATAATGGTTTTGAAAGTGGTTAGGATTGAATATGTGACACTTACTATTCTTTCTAAGTCCTTGAATAGTGAGCAGATGTCAGAAGATTGGAAGTTGGTTAATATTAATCACGGTTCAGATAATGGTTTTGAAAGTGGTTAGGATTGAATATGTGACACTTACTATTCTTTCTAAGTCCTTGAATAGTGAGCAGATGTCAGAAGATTGGAAGTTGGTTAATATTAATCACGGTTCAGATAATGGTTTTAAAAGAGGTTAGGATTGAATATGTGACACTTACTATTCTTTCTAAGTCCTTGAATAGTGAGCAGATGTCAGAAGATTGGAAGTTGGTTAATATTAATCACGGTTCAGATAATGGTTTTGAAAGTGGTTAGGATTGAATATGTGACACTTACTATTCTTTCTAAGTCCTTGAATAGTGAGCAGATGTCAGAAGATTGGAAGTTGGTTAATATTAATCACGGTTCAGATAATGGTTTTAAAAGAGGTTAGGATTGAATATGTGACACTTACTATTCTTTCTAAGTCCTTGAATAGTGAGCAGATGTCAGAAGATTGGAAGTTGGTTAATATTAATCACGGTTCAGATAATGGTTTTGAAAGTGGTTAGGATTGAATATGTGACACTTACTATTCTTTCTAAGTCCTTGAATAGTGAGCAGATGTCAGAAGATTGGAAGTTGGTTAATATTAATCACGGTTCAGATAATGGTTTTGAAAGTGGTTAGGATTGAATATGTGACACTTACTATTCTTTCTAAGTCCTTGAATAGTGAGCAGATGTCAGAAGATTGGAAGTTGGTTAATATTAATCACGGTTCAGATAATGGTTTTGAAAGTGGTTAGGATTGAATATGTGACACTTACTATTCTTTCTAAGTCCTTGAATAGTGAGCAGATGTCAGAAGATTGGAAGTTGGTTAATATTAATCACGGTTCAGATAATGGTTTTGAAAGTGGTTAGGATTGAATATGTGACACTTACTATTCTTTCTAAGTCCTTGAATAGTGAGCAGATGTCAGAAGATTGGAAGTTGGTTAATATTAATCACGGTTCAGATAATGGTTTTGAAAGTGGTTAGGATTGAATATGTGACACTTACTATTCTTTCTAAGTCCTTGAATAGTGAGCAGATGTCAGAAGATTGGAAGTTGGTTAATATTAATCACGGTTCAGATAATGGTTTTGAAAGTGGTTAGGATTGAATATGTGACACTTACTATTCTTTCTAAGTCCTTGAATAGTGAGCAGATGTCAGAAGATTGGAAGTTGGTTAATATTAATCACGGTTCAGATAATGGTTTTGAAAGTGGTTAGGATTGAATATGTGACACTTACTATTCTTTCTAAGTCCTTGAATAGTGAGCAGATGTCAGAAGATTGGAAGTTGGTTAATATTAATCACGGTTCAGATAATGGTTTTGAAAGAGGTTAGGATTGAATATGTGACACTTACTATTCTTTCTAAGTCCTTGAATAGTGAGCAGATGTCAGAAGATTGGAAGTTGGTTAATATTAATCACGGTTCAGATAATGGTTTTGAAAGTGGTTAGGATTGAATATGTGACACTTACTATTCTTTCTAAGTCCTTGAATAGTGAGCAGATGTCAGAAGATTGGAAGTTGGTTAATATTAATCACGGTTCAGATAATGGTTTTGAAAGTGGTTAGGATTGAATATGTGACACTTACTATTCTTTCTAAGTCCTTGAATAGTGAGCAGATGTCAGAAGATTGGAAGTTGGTTAATATTAATCACGGTTCAGATAATGGTTTTGAAAGTGGTTAGGATTGAATATGTGACACTTACTATTCTTTCTAAGTCCTTGAATAGTGAGCAGATGTCAGAAGATTGGAAGTTGGTTAATATTAATCACGGTTCAGATAATGGTTTTGAAAGTGGTTAGGATTGAATATGTGACACTTACTATTCTTTCTAAGTCCTTGAATAGTGAGCAGATGTCAGAAGATTGGAAGTTGGTTAATATTAATCACGGTTCAGATAATGGTTTTGAAAGAGGTTAGGATTGAATATGTGACACTTACTATTCTTTCTAAGTCCTTGAATAGTGAGCAGATGTCAGAAGATTGGAAGTTGGTTAATATTAATCACGGTTCAGATAATGGTTTTGAAAGTGGTTAGGATTGAATATGTGACACTTACTATTCTTTCTAAGTCCTTGAATAGTGAGCAGATGTCAGAAGATTGGAAGTTGGTTAATATTAATCACGGTTCAGATAATGGTTTTGAAAGTGGTTAGGATTGAATATGTGACACTTACTATTCTTTCTAAGTCCTTGAATAGTGAGCAGATGTCAGAAGATTGGAAGTTGGTTAATATTAATCACGGTTCAGATAATGGTTTTGAAAGAGGTTAGGATTGAATATGTGACACTTACTATTCTTTCTAAGTCCTTGAATAGTGAGCAGATGTCAGAAGATTGGAAGTTGGTTAATATTAATCACGGTTCAGATAATGGTTTTGAAAGTGGTTAGGATTGAATATGTGACACTTACTATTCTTTCTAAGTCCTTGAATAGTGAGCAGATGTCAGAAGATTGGAAGTTGGTTAATATTAATCACGGTTCAGATAATGGTTTTGAAAGTGGTTAGGATTGAATATGTGACACTTACTATTCTTTCTAAGTCCTTGAATAGTGAGCAGATGTCAGAAGATTGGAAGTTGGTTAATATTAATCACGGTTCAGATAATGGTTTTAAAAGAGGTTAGGATTGAATATGTGACACTTACTATTCTTTCTAAGTCCTTGAATAGTGAGCAGATGTCAGAAGATTGGAAGTTGGTTAATATTAATCACGGTTCAGATAATGGTTTTGAAAGTGGTTAGGATTGAATATGTGACACTTACTATTCTTTCTAAGTCCTTGAATAGTGAGCAGATGTCAGAAGATTGGAAGTTGGTTAATATTAATCACGGTTCAGATAATGGTTTTGAAAGTGGTTAGGATTGAATATGTGACACTTACTATTCTTTCTAAGTCCTTGAATAGTGAGCAGATGTCAGAAGATTGGAAGTTGGTTAATATTAATCACGGTTCAGATAATGGTTTTGAAAGTGGTTAGGATTGAATATGTGACACTTACTATTCTTTCTAAGTCCTTGAATAGTGAGCAGATGTCAGAAGATTGGAAGTTGGTTAATATTAATCACGGTTCAGATAATGGTTTTGAAAGTGGTTAGGATTGAATATGTGACACTTACTATTCTTTCTAAGTCCTTGAATAGTGAGCAGATGTCAGAAGATTGGAAGTTGGTTAATATTAATCACGGTTCAGATAATGGTTTTGAAAGTTGGTTAGGATTGAATATGTGACACTTACTATTCTTTCTAAGTCCTTGAATAGTGAGCAGATGTCAGAAGATTGGAAGTTGGTTAATATTAATCACGGTTCAGATAATGGTTTTGAAAGAGGTTAGGATTGAATATGTGACACTTACTATTCTTTCTAAGTCCTTGAATAGTGAGCAGATGTCAGAAGATTGGAAGTTGGTTAATATTAATCACGGTTCAGATAATGGTTTTGAAAGTGGTTAGGATTGAATATGTGACACTTACTATTCTTTCTAAGTCCTTGAATAGTGAGCAGATGTCAGAAGATTGGAAGTTGGTTAATATTAATCACGGTTCAGATAATGGTTTTAAAAGAGGTTAGGATTGAATATGTGACACTTACTATTCTTTCTAAGTCCTTGAATAGTGAGCAGATGTCAGAAGATTGGAAGTTGGTTAATATTAATCACGGTTCAGATAATGGTTTTGAAAGTGGTTAGGATTGAATATGTGACACTTACTATTCTTTCTAAGTCCTTGAATAGTGAGCAGATGTCAGAAGATTGGAAGTTGGTTAATATTAATCACGGTTCAGATAATGGTTTTAATATTAATCACGAAAGTGGTTAGGATTGAATATGTGACACTTACTATTCTTTCTAAGTCCTTGAATAGTGAGCAGATGTCAGAAGATTGGAAGTTGGTTAATATTAATCACGGTTCAGATAATGGTTTTGAAAGTGGTTAGGATTGAATATGTGACACTTACTATTCTTTCTAAGTCCTTGAATAGTGAGCAGATGTCAGAAGATTGGAAGTTGGTTAATATTAATCACGGTTCAGATAATGGTTTTGAAAGAGGTTAGGATTGAATATGTGACACTTACTATTCTTTCTAAGTCCTTGAATAGTGAGCAGATGTCAGAAGATTGGAAGTTGGTTAATATTAATCACGGTTCAGATAATGGTTTTGAAAGTGGTTAGGATTGAATATGTGACACTTACTATTCTTTCTAAGTCCTTGAATAGTGAGCAGATGTCAGAAGATTGGAAGTTGGTTAATATTAATCACGGTTCAGATAATGGTTTTGAAAGAGGTTAGGATTGAATATGTGACACTTACTATTCTTTCTAAGTCCTTGAATAGTGAGCAGATGTCAGAAGATTGGAAGTTGGTTAATATTAATCACGGTTCAGATAATGGTTTTGAAAGTGGTTAGGATTGAATATGTGACACTTACTATTCTTTCTAAGTCCTTGAATAGTGAGCAGATGTCAGAAGATTGGAAGTTGGTTAATATTAATCACGGTTCAGATAATGGTTTTGAAAGTGGTTAGGATTGAATATGTGACACTTACTATTCTTTCTAAGTCCTTGAATAGTGAGCAGATGTCAGAAGATTGGAAGTTGGTTAATATTAATCACGGTTCAGATAATGGTTTTGAAAGAGGTTAGGATTGAATATGTGACACTTACTATTCTTTCTAAGTCCTTGAATAGTGAGCAGATGTCAGAAGATTGGAAGTTGGTTAATATTAATCACGGTTCAGATAATGGTTTTGAAAGTGGTTAGGATTGAATATGTGACACTTACTATTCTTTCTAAGTCCTTGAATAGTGAGCAGATGTCAGAAGATTGGAAGTTGGTTAATATTAATCACGGTTCAGATAATGGTTTTAAAAGAGGTTAGGATTGAATATGTGACACTTACTATTCTTTCTAAGTCCTTGAATAGTGAGCAGATGTCAGAAGATTGGAAGTTGGTTAATATTAATCACGGTTCAGATAATGGTTTTGAAAGTGGTTAGGATTGAATATGTGACACTTACTATTCTTTCTAAGTCCTTGAATAGTGAGCAGATGTCAGAAGATTGGAAGTTGGTTAATATTAATCACGGTTCAGATAATGGTTTTGAAAGTGGTTAGGATTGAATATGTGACACTTACTATTCTTTCTAAGTCCTTGAATAGTGAGCAGATGTCAGAAGATTGGAAGTTGGTTAATATTAATCACGGTTCAGATAATGGTTTTGAAAGATAATGGTTTTGAAAGGGTTATTGAATATGTGACACTTACTATTCTTTCTAAGTCCTTGAATAGTGAGCAGATGTCAGAAGATTGGAAGTTGGTTAATATTAATCACGGTTCAGATAATGGTTTTGAAAGAGGTTAGGATTGAATATGTGACACTTACTATTCTTTCTAAGTCCTTGAATAGTGAGCAGATGTCAGAAGATTGGAAGTTGGTTAATATTAATCACGGTTCAGATAATGGTTTTGAAAGAGGTTAGGATTGAATATGTGACACTTACTATTCTTTCTAAGTCCTTGAATAGTGAGCAGATGTCAGAAGATTGGAAGTTGGTTAATATTAATCACGGTTCAGATAATGGTTTTGAAAGTGGTTAGGATTGAATATGTGACACTTACTATTCTTTCTAAGTCCTTGAATAGTGAGCAGATGTCAGAAGATTGGAAGTTGGTTAATATTAATCACGGTTCAGATAATGGTTTTGAAAGTGGTTAGGATTGAATATGTGACACTTACTATTCTTTCTAAGTCCTTGAATAGTGAGCAGATGTCAGAAGATTGGAAGTTGGTTAATATTAATCACGGTTCAGATAATGGTTTTGAAAGTGGTTAGGATTGAATATGTGACACTTACTATTCTTTCTAAGTCCTTGAATAGTGAGCAGATGTCAGAAGATTGGAAGTTGGTTAATATTAATCACGGTTCAGATAATGGTTTTGAAAGAGGTTAGGATTGAATATGTGACACTTACTATTCTTTCTAAGTCCTTGAATAGTGAGCAGATGTCAGAAGATTGGAAGTTGGTTAATATTAATCACGGTTCAGATAATGGTTTTGAAAGTGGTTAGGATTGAATATGTGACACTTACTATTCTTTCTAAGTCCTTGAATAGTGAGCAGATGTCAGAAGATTGGAAGTTGGTTAATATTAATCACGGTTCAGATAATGGTTTTGAAAGTGGTTAGGATTGAATATGTGACACTTACTATTCTTTTCTAAGTCCTTGAATAGTGAGCAGATGTCAGAAGATTGGAAGTTGGTTAATATTAATCACGGTTCAGATAATGGTTTTGAAAGAGGTTAGGATTGAATATGTGACACTTACTATTCTTTCTAAGTCCTTGAATAGTGAGCAGATGTCAGAAGATTGGAAGTTGGTTAATATTAATCACGGTTCAGATAATGGTTTTGAAAGAGGTTAGGATTGAATATGTGACACTTACTATTCTTTCTAAGTCCTTGAATAGTGAGCAGATGTCAGAAGATTGGAAGTTGGTTAATATTAATCACGGTTCAGATAATGGTTTTGAAAGTGGTTAGGATTGAATATGTGACACTTACTATTCTTTCTAAGTCCTTGAATAGTGAGCAGATGTCAGAAGATTGGAAGTTGGTTAATATTAATCACGGTTCAGATAATGGTTTTGAAAGTGGTTAGGATTGAATATGTGACACTTACTATTCTTTCTAAGTCCTTGAATAGTGAGCAGATGTCAGAAGATTGGAAGTTGGTTAATATTAATCACGGTTCAGATAATGGTTTTGAAAGAGGTTAGGATTGAATATGTGACACTTACTATTCTTTCTAAGTCCTTGAATAGTGAGCAGATGTCAGAAGATTGGAAGTTGGTTAATATTAATCACGGTTCAGATAATGGTTTTGAAAGTGGTTAGGATTGAATATGTGACACTTACTATTCTTTCTAAGTCCTTGAATAGTGAGCAGATGTCAGAAGATTGGAAGTTGGTTAATATTAATCACGGTTCAGATAATGGTTTTGAAAGAGGTTAGGATTGAATATGTGACACTTACTATTCTTTCTAAGTCCTTGAATAGTGAGCAGATGTCAGAAGATTGGAAGTTGGTTAATATTAATCACGGTTCAGATAATGGTTTTGAAAGTGGTTAGGATTGAATATGTGACACTTACTATTCTTTCTAAGTCCTTGAATAGTGAGCAGATGTCAGAAGATTGGAAGTTGGTTAATATTAATCACGGTTCAGATAATGGTTTTGAAAGTGGTTAGGATTGAATATGTGACACTTACTATTCTTTCTAAGTCCTTGAATAGTGAGCAGATGTCAGAAGATTGGAAGTTGGTTAATATTAATCACGGTTCAGATAATGGTTTTGAAAGTGGTTAGGATTGAATATGTGACACTTACTATTCTTTCTAAGTCCTTGAATAGTGAGCAGATGTCAGAAGATTGGAAGTTGGTTAATATTAATCACGGTTCAGATAATGGTTTTGAAAGGTTTTGAAAGGTTAGGATTGAATATGTGACACTTACTATTCTTTCTAAGTCCTTGAATAGTGAGCAGATGTCAGAAGATTGGAAGTTGGTTAATATTAATCACGGTTCAGATAATGGTTTTGAAAGAGGTTAGGATTGAATATGTGACACTTACTATTCTTCCTTGAATAGTCCAGATTGAATAGTGAGCAGATGTCAAAGAAGATTGGAAGTTGGTTAATATTAATCACGGTTCAGATAATGGTTTTGAAAGTGGTTAGATTGAATATGTGACACTTACTATTCTTTCTAAGTCCTTGAATAGTGAGCAGATGTCAGAAGATTGGAAGTTGGTTAATATTAATCACGGTTCAGATAATGGTTTTGAAAGTGGTTAGGATTGAATATGTGACACTTACTATTCTTTCTAAGTCCTTGAATAGTGAGCAGATGTCAGAAGATTGGAAGTTGGTTAATATTAATCACGGTTCAGATAATGGTTTTGAAAGTGGTTAGGATTGAATATGTGACACTTACTATTCTTTCTAAGTCCTTGAATAGTGAGCAGATGTCAGAAGATTGGAAGTTGGTTAATATTAATCACGGTTCAGATAATGGTTTTGAAAGAGGTTAGGATTGAATATGTGACACTTACTATTCTTTCTAAGTCCTTGAATAGTGAGCAGATGTCAGAAGATTGGAAGTTGGTTAATATTAATCACGGTTCAGATAATGGTTTTGAAAGATGGTTAGGATTGAATATGTGACACTTACTATTCTTTCTAAGTCCTTGAATAGTGAGCAGATGTCAGAAGATTGGAAGTTGGTTAATATTAATCACGGTTCAGATAATGGTTTTGAAAGAGGTTAGGATTGAATATGTGACACTTACTATTCTTTCTAAGTCCTTGAATAGTGAGCAGATGTCAGAAGATTGGAAGTTGGTTAATATTAATCACGGTTCAGATAATGGTTTTGAAAGTGGTTAGGATTGAATATGTGACACTTACTATTCTTTCTAAGTCCTTGAATAGTGAGCAGATGTCAGAAGATTGGAAGTTGGTTAATATTAATCACGGTTCAGATAATGGTTTTAAAAGAGGTTAGGATTGAATATGTGACACTTACTATTCTTTCTAAGTCCTTGAATAGTGAGCAGATGTCAGAAGATTGGAAGTTGGTTAATATTAATCACGGTTCAGATAATGGTTTTGAAAGTGGTTAGGATTGAATATGTGACACTTACTATTCTTTCTAAGTCCTTGAATAGTGAGCAGATGTCAGAAGATTGGAAGTTGGTTAATATTAATCACGGTTCAGATAATGGTTTTGAAAGTGGTTAGGATTGAATATGTGACACTTACTATTCTTTCTAAGTCCTTGAATAGTGAGCAGATGTCAGAAGATTGGAAGTTGGTTAATATTAATCACGGTTCAGATAATGGTTTTGAAAGAGGTTAGGATTGAATATGTGACACTTACTATTCTTTCTAAGTCCTTGAATAGTGAGCAGATGTCAGAAGATTGGAAGTTGGTTAATATTAATCACGGTTCAGATAATGGTTTTGAAAGAGGTTAGGATTGAATATGTGACACTTACTATTCTTTCTAAGTCCTTGAATAGTGAGCAGATGTCAGAAGATTGGAAGTTGGTTAATATTAATCACGGTTCAGATAATGGTTTTGAAAGTGGTTAGGATTGAATATGTGACACTTACTATTCTTTCTAAGTCCTTGAATAGTGAGCAGATGTCAGAAGATTGGAAGTTGGTTAATATTAATCACGGTTCAGATAATGGTTTTAAAAGTGGTTAGGATTGAATATGTGACACTTACTATTCTTTCTAAGTCCTTGAATAGTGAGCAGATGTCAGAAGATTGGAAGTTGGTTAATATTAATCACGGTTCAGATAATGGTTTTGAAAGAGGTTAGGATTGAATATGTGACACTTACTATTCTTTCTAAGTCCTTGAATAGTGAGCAGATGTCAGAAGATTGGAAGTTGGTTAATATTAATCACGGTTCAGATAATGGTTTTGAAAGTGGTTAGATTGAATATGTGACACTTACTATTCTTTCTAAGTCCTTGAATAGTGAGCAGATGTCAGAAGATTGGAAGTTGGTTAATATTAATCACGGTTCAGATAATGGTTTTGAAAGAGGTTAGGATTGAATATGTGACACTTACTATTCTTTCTAAGTCCTTGAATAGTGAGCAGATGTCAGAAGATTGGAAGTTGGTTAATATTA